>NC_079525.1:9890099-10062599 GCF_003711565.1 Takifugu flavidus
ACGCACACACTATGGGTCTCAGCAGGAACTGCTTTTAATGAAAGAAAACTCCCAGTTTAGTCATAGTGGTAAAGCTGAAGGGTTAAACCTGGGGAAGCCCAAAAACAAAACTGAAGAAAAAGAAAAGAAAAAAGAGGATGTAAAGAGAAAGGTCAACAGGAGAGGAAGCAAAAGAATATTTACACAGAGGGAAAGTTGAGGGTGGAACACCCAACAGTTTAACTAAAGACAAAACTGCACCAGGGGCCAAATCGAGGAAGAAATCCACTTCTAATTCCAGGAGAAGCCAGTTTCCTAGTTGAGGTGATGCTTATTATTCACTCTCTCTTTTAAACACACACACACACGAACACACACACACTGATCTCTCTGGTGGTCTGAGTCAGGAATAGTTTTGAGTGGCCTCCTGCACTTCCTCAAGAGTCCCAAATCTCACCCAAACTGCCAATCATGTGCAAGGCTGACATATCATGTCAGCGTGCACGTGTGCTTTCACAGCTGCACTGTTGCTATCTGTTGAAAATCATTGAGCAAAGAAAAGAAAGTCATCAAGATTATTTCACCTCTTCACTCATCTTATTCTGCATAACTGGCATAATTAACGGTGAACGGTTTTTACAGTGCAGGGAGCCAAAGTGGCAGACATGAGTTTGATAGTTAAACATGTTTCATGCATGTGCAGACACACACGGGCTGTGATGAGCGGATTGATCTACAGACATACCAGCTGTCAAAATGTCCTCTCATCCTGTAGGACAAAGACAACTTTCACCAATCTCTACACCTGATAACAACAAATGTGACAGTGTGTGTGTGGGGGGGGGGGGGGGGGGGGTATGTGTGTGTGTGTAGTGATATGAGGATTTAGTTAGAGGGAAAAAGCAGTTTGAATGCATTAATTTGGTTTCAATGTTCCAGTTTGTCTGCTTTCCAAACCCCCTTCAGTGAAAGTATCAGGATACGGTACACTCAAATTGATTGAGTCCAGTTGTGTGTGTGTGTGTGTGTGTGGGGGGGGCGCGTGTGTGTCATGCGTAAAACAGCTGTGTATGATTACATTTAAATAAACCAGATTTATTATTTTAGTTCCCCACATGTTTTAGTTGAGACACAGTACGGTAATTATAAAATCTTGATCTTCATTGTTTTTTATATCAAACCAACTGTCCAAATTCCAAAAAAAAGCAGTTTCTTTTTCTGGAGAGGTGATTAGAGAGAAAATGATTTTAGGATTTGTTCAGATTCAGCAAAATTATAATTCTCATAAATGCTGCCACAAAGAAAGGCTAGTGTTAACACAGTGGGACCTACAGATGGACAAGCTGCAACTCTGTCTGCTCAATGATGTCCAAACATCCTCACTGTATAATCAAAGTTTATCCAAACGTCTTAATGGATAAATGTAATGTATGCGTATAGATGTAAATGTTGCAGCATCTCCTGCAGGACTGTTAAAACACCTCACTCAGCAAAGGAGCAATTTACTCTCGCAATGACGTAACCAAACTTCAAGCTATAAATGCTGCTCCCCTCAGTCGTTGTTCCTTATTTGGAGAGAGATCACATGTTCAGCTATGAAAACAGCAGGTAGTAAACATCGGAGATGGACGACCCACAGGAATGGCTGGAACGCGGCTGGGCATTAGCTGTTAGCCTATTAGCCTGGAGGTCAAGAGCTCGAAGGTCAATGGTGAAAGGTCAAATAGCCAGCGTGAACCTTGGCGGCAGGCTGCACATATATAGGCACACACAGTTGAGTAGCTGCTGAGGTGTATTGTGATGATGGGCCAGAAAAGCTTTTATTCTTTTCGTTATCTCGTTAACTGCAGATTTATACAAAAAAACTGTATTCATTTTAATTAAGTTCAGCCAACTTTATGTACATTTTAGTAACTGTCTTCTGTGTGCGTGCATGTGTGTGAGAGAGCCAGACAAACTCAAGTTGCTATACCAACCGATGTCTTTCACAACCTGACAAACAATGTGAAAACATAGTAAATCTGAGGCACCTGTCTTTGATTGCTTCCAACTGATCTGTTACGAAGAAAGTAGAAAATTATAATTGCAGTAAATTTGCTCTTTTCAGGCTTAAAACAGAAAATTCAATCTATGTGTGAGATGCAGAAACAGAGACCTTGAACTTTACAGAGCTGGAGAACTGGCTTACAAATAAAAGCCCACACAAATTCATTGTCTACACACACTCTCTCTCTCTCTCTCTCTCACACACACACACACACACACACACACACACACACACACCACACACACACACACACATCTATCAGTTACTCCTTAAAAAGACAATGAATGAGTCGACCTGGTGTTGGACAGATGAGTGGCTAACATGAGGGGAGCAGCGTGAAGCTATGAAGGAAGTGGAGGTCACTATCGCCCCCTACAGGTAGATTAAAGAGGTAAATGTGCCTCCTCCAGAGTCACTGACAGTTGCCATTTGTGTCTAAGTTGGATGAACAGAGATGGCTGAATATGAATTCAACAAAAGGCCTGAGATTAACTTAATTCTGCAGATGACCTTTGTGCGTCTGAAGTTTCCCCCTCTGCAGTTCGGTGACTACAGGCTGTCCTTATACTTGATGTAAAACCATCACTGTCTTTTTCTGTTCCCTCCTGTCCATCTGCAGTGATCTCAGTGAAAACCAGATCCAAGGAGTGCCAAGAAAAGCATTCAGAGGAGCTGTGGAGATCAAGAACCTGTAAGTGGCTTTGTTCTTGCACTACATTTTTTCTTGTGTGTGTTTTGGGTGTTGGGGGAGAGAGGGACAGCTTTGCATGTGTGCGATTCACCTCTGAAAGTGTTTGCAAATATGTTCAAGTCCCTTGTGTCTGTGCATCAATATTTCATTGTGTTAAATGTCATGTGCTTCCTGTTTGCTGTATTGATGGGCACCGCTGCTCATTAACAGGTGTATGTGTGTGTGTTTGGCATTAAGCCTTGCCTTTGTTTTCTCAGTTCCATATGCCAACTCAGTCAGTTGTAATGATTGAAGATAATTGTTGGTCATTTTGCAGACAAACCAATTGCTCATTAGTAATTCTGGATATATGGATTTTTCTTCTGTCTGCTTCCTTTTTATTTTACTCAAATAACATAATCGCTTTGAAATGCCTGGCAATTATTATAAAAGGACAAAGCTCTGCATGTGTGTGTGTGTGTGTGTACGCGCGCGTGTGTGTGTGCGTGCGAACGCGGGAGGGCGCAATAGCATGCAGGTGACAGCACATGATTTACTGTCCTTGTGCCTTAATTAAATTGTTTCCACAAAGCGATTCTGAGTAGAGGGAAGTAGAGTAGAGGAGAGAGAGAAAGAGAGAGAGAGAGGAGGTAAAGAGCAGCTCTTACAAATGAGACACTAGATAGATGAGCAGGAAGCAGGAATGGATACAGAGATAAGTACAATGAGGATAACAACGCGCACAAAGAGCTCAGGAGACACAGCTGAAGAAAAAAGTGAGTGTGAGAGGGAGATGGGAGGGGGGGGTGGTGGGGGATGGGTGGAGGGTGGTGAGGGCTCATTCATTTTCATCTGTCCATCTTAAATTTCACGTGGACTATAGTGTTTTCATTTTTACTATTGTTTGTTTCCTTTTACTGTGTGTGTGTGTGTGTGTGTGTGTGTGCGTGTGTGTGTGTGTGTGCGTGTGTGTGTGTGTGCGTGCGCGTGCGGTGTGCCTGCGTGCAGCCAGTTGGACTACAACCACATCACCTGCATCGAGGATGGGGCATTCCGGGCGCTACGCGACCTGGAAGTGCTGTGAGTACTAGCTTATTGGCTCACTCTGCTCCCAGCAGCTTGTGAGTGATGAAGAGGAGCAGCAGCGAGAGTTGGTGATGCTCGCTGACCTTTAGAGAAAACAGCATCGCCTGTGCGGCTCCTGCACACGGACTGTTTCAGTAGTCGGATGGACTTTATGCTTATTAACTATTAAATACTAGTTAGCTGGCGTGCACTAGACTTAGAACTTTTAAATTCTTCATCAATTCTTCATCAATTTGTCATCAGTTCTTTTAAAGGCACCCATATTCTGCACCATCTCAGGCAAACTCAGTGGACAAATGGTTAAATTCATGTTATTTTTTAGTTTTATTCATTCCTACATGATGATTGTCCCCTCCATCTGAGGGATTCAAATGTTTTGGATGCAGCGCAACTACAGTACTTGAATTCAGTGAACTTGTCACAGACAGGAGACCTGATTTCAGGCAGCTAACCAGCCAATTCTGCAGCACATATCAACCCATAAATCTTGCTTGCGATCTAATGGGCCTGTGTTCTATTTGCTCTTCACCCTCCTCAGCACCCTCAACAACAACAACATCAGCCGACTGTCCGTGGCCAGTTTCAACCACATGCCCAAGCTCAGGACCTTGTAAGTGGTATATTGTGGGAGTTTTTTACTTTTTTACACGCTGTCTGTCCCCATCCTGAAACCCTCATGCCATCTCTGGCCCCACCCACCACCCGTCTCTCCTCTTCTTCAGCCGCCTGCACTCCAACAACCTGCAGTGTGACTGTCACGTAGCCTGGCTGTCAGAATGGTTGCGACAGCGCCCCCGCCTGGGTCTTTACACTCAGTGCATGGCCCCACCGCATCTGAGGGGCCACAACGTGGCTGAGGTGCAGAAGAAGGAGTTTGTCTGCACAGGTAGTTCGAGTTGACTCATTTGGCTCCTTCATCTATGACTGAGGCCAGTTTTACAGCGGTAAACTGATCTTTGTCTCATTGCTTTTCTTTACGTTTTTGCTTTTTCTTACTGTCTTTTTCTGATGCTTTTCAAGATGTGGACGAAGGCAAGTGTTGATGTTCCAGCACATGTTTTAGCTTTAGCCTCTCCTCAGCAAAACATGCTATTGTTGAGGGTTTTAAACACACACACGCACACACACACACACACACACACACACACACACACACACACACACACACCAGTAAACTTCACTTGAACAAAGTCTAACAGCTTTCAGTTTCCATCCCATGTAAACATTGTGTCATTTTGGACCTTTCTCTTTGTCTAGGTCACCAGTCCTCCTCATCATCTTCTGCCTGCAGCGTTTTACAGTGTCCAGAGTCCTGCACCTGCAGTAACAACATAGTGGACTGCAGAGGAAAAGGACTGACAGAAATCCCCACCAACCTGCCAGAAACCATTACTGAGATGTAAGCCACACAAATAAAGCAGCGAGACAGCTACGCGCGCCTCACATGAGTGCTCGAGTCCTGCACTGATGTATCTCTTTCATCTGTCCTTCCCTTGTTCTGTTCGGCTGCTTCTCTTTCAGTCAGTGCTGTGAAACAAACCACAAATCTCTGAAATGGGAAAGTCTGGTCATGCTTTTAAGAAAATAAGGATAGAAATGAAAGATCAGCTTGAAGGACGTGGCCGAGTACACTACGAGAGAAGCGATAAAGTGGCAGAAACTCAAAATATCCCAGAAATAAATATTCATTTAGGAGAGCTTATGATGCTTCCTGGTAGGAGATTAAACCTGGTGAGGCAGAGCCGTCCTTGTGTTCAGCTCAAGACCTCCAGGTCTTCCCTTTAGACAGGTGATGTCAGCTGGCATCAATGATTTCCTTCAGAGTTCTATAGCTTTAGCTGCAAATTGAAGCAATAATTATCTCTTTGTTTTCATGGGGTTGTTAAGGGTCTGTGTGTGTCCCAGTGTTCAGGATGGTCTGGCACCGCTCCTGGGTCAGACCAAGCTTCCTGGGACTGAGCAGCAGTCCAGGGCTCTGCAGCCCTCGTAGGCCTGATCTTAATGCTGCTTCCTAATGGTCGGTGTGTATGTTTGGTTCCAGACGACTGGAGCAAAACGCCATCAAGGTGATCCCAGCTGGGGCCTTTTCTCCTTATAAGAAGCTGCGTAGGATGTGAGTACAGCCATGAGTTTTACACCCCGGCAAAGACCAAACCTTTGTGTTTCAATTCCATTCTGCTTTTGGCTCACGTTGACCTCAGTGTTTCATTTTCTCTCTCCCTCCCTGACTCTGACTTTGGTTCTCTGCCAACCTGTCTTGTTTTATTTCCCCTTGGCTTTTTTCTCTACAGAGACTTGAGTAACAACCAGATATCGGAGTTAGCCTCGGATGCCTTTCAAGGTCTGCGCTCCCTCAACTCTCTGTGAGTAACATTTGATACTTCTGCATTTCAACGCACGTAACGTCTGATCTGAAGATCTCCGAAAAGCTGCTGCTCATCACAAACACATTTGCTCTTGCACAGTAGTGTCGCTGCGTTTCCACCACAACACTCGCGGAAGAATCTGCCATTTTCACATGTTAGAAAGTTAAGCTGCTTCCTAAAGTCAAGTATAAATCCACATGACAGTGGAACAGAACAAATGCAGCAAAATGAATCTTTGAGGGATGAATCAAAGAAAACATGTTTGAGGGTTGATAGTCGAAGCCTCTATACTGCCAATCCAGTTTAACATTCCTTGGAAACCAAAGCTCCCTCTAACTTTTACACCAGCCAACAGTTTGATCTGAATCACCTAATCTGGAAGAAACACACAAAAATGAGCATTTGGAAAAGGAGCATTCATCACTCAGGACAGCTGCAGCAGGTATGCTAGCGCTACGCTCAGCGCTGCGTGATTGATGGTTGAGCGGAATGTTTGCAGGATTATTCACTGATTTAACGTTGCTTCTCTTCCAACTGCAGCACCTGCACAGTGAAATTACAGATGCAGGTGCAAAATAATCCTCGCTCAGACATAAATGAATAAATGAAATAAATGAAGAACTACAACCTTTTTACTATCCGTTTAAAGTTCCAAAAATATTTAAGCTCACATCGAAGTTTGCGAGACTTATTTCATACGGTCCGTCGACGCCAAAAGACAAATGTGAAACAGACGAATCGTCATAAAACTTCAGATTTGCCATGATAGTTTCAGAAATGTGATCACGTTACAAAACATTTGATGAATTGGGAAAGTGGGGCTGCTTCCTCTTTGGCCTGAGTCTCAGCTCAGACCATCTGCTTTGCGTGTGAAGCTCCGAGATGGAAGATGGCGAGCGGGAGTGAGAGATGCAAGAGTTGTTTCTCGAAGAAGTTATATTAAGGCCTCGTCGCTCTCACGTCAATAATTCATAAAGGCTGAATTGCTGAATGGAGGCTTCTGCCACCTCATTACACATTCACCCCAGCGAGAATAACATTTATGCTGACACGTCATGAACGCTGCATTTAGGTGTGCTGCCCTCACTGCGTGAAGGGGGCTTGATTAGCACCAATGTAACGAGTCGCTATGTTTGTGCAAATGTTGGTGTGGAGCTTAAATGAGGCGTCCACTCCCATCGTCATGGTGTTTCCCAAGCCCGGGTCTCTGTGGGACAACCATGTAATTCCAACCTAAAACACGTGTTTTTTTTCGATCCTGTGTGTGTGGGGGGGAAGGGGGGTGGGGGGGCTGCAGACAGATTTGATAAGACCATTGCTCCAACTGGTTTGCTGTTTGCATTCAAAAACCTCAAACTGCAGATCTGGGATCAGTCTAAAACGCCACCTCCGTGCGTATTGGTGGGTTTAATCGGTACTTGCGTTGCTCCTGACACCGTAGCGTCCATGCTGTACGTGTCTGCGCCGTGTTGCCTGCCATCACAGCGAATGTTCCTCGGGGTCATTCATCTGGCTCCTATTAGACAGCAGAAACAAATGTTTTATGAGGACTTATTGGTTAGTGGACACAGTGTTTTGTTTCAATATTTTTATGATGGATCTCTCATGAAACAGTTTCACCTACAGGCTGAACAAAATCCAGTCAAACAGTTGTGAAACTGCCTGGAAAGATTAATGGGAGCGACATTTGTTGAACATTAATGAAATAGCCCATTGATGTTTCAGGTGATGGTAACATTAAAAACAGCTCCAGATGCTGCTCTGTAATGTTTTTATGCTTTTATTCATGACACATTATTGATGACTCTCTGCAGGGTACTATACGGGAACAAAATCACAGAAATTTCCAAAGGACTCTTTGAGGGATTATTTTCTCTGCAGCTGCTGTGAGTAAACCTTTTTTAACCCTCGTTAATATTCTGTTGAAAAGTGCTTATTGCTGTCATCAGAGCCATCATTGCTGACCTGTAACATTTGGAAGTCCTACTGATAATTGCTAACAATTTCAAACGTTCTAATCTTATTTGTATTTATTTATTCTGTTTCTCTACTTTGTATAGGTTGCTACTACATCCCTACAGGGATGAATAAAGTACATCTTCATCTTAATCTTGATCTTAACAACCGTTCTGCTGTCTCTCCTGTTCTTCAGGTTATTGAATGCTAATAAGATAGCGTGTCTCCGCGTGGATGCCTTCCAGGACCTCCACAACCTCAACCTGCTCTCGCTGTATGACAACAAGCTGCAGACCATCGCCAAGGGAACCTTCTCCTCATTAAGAGCCATCCAAACGCTGTATGTGAACACACTTGCATGCACAGGCTGCACACATGACCAGGAGGACTTTAAACAGACAACAGAAATCCATGATCCTTAAAAACGAACTGAAAAGGCACAAAGATTATGCTTCATTTTATAAAAAGTTGCTCTTTTATTTCAAAATTAAAAAAGAGGAGAGACTCACTCAACAAAATTTACATTAGAGGAGTGTGAGATTCATACAGCGACATGTTTAATGAGGTGTGTGCGACATCTGTGTGTCGCAGTCATTTAGCCCAGAACCCATTTATCTGTGACTGCCATCTGAAGTGGCTGGCCGACTACCTGCAGGACAATCCCATTGAGACCAGCGGTGCCCGCTGCACCAGCCCCCGACGGCTTGCCAACAAACGAATCGGACAAATCAAGAGCAAGAAGTTCCGCTGCTCAGGTACCAACAGAGGGATCATTCCCCTCTTGGTATTCACATGTGGAGAAATTGTCCTCTGTGCTCATTCTGTCTCTTCCTGTTGGGATTTTCCCCTCAGACTCTCTTTACTAACCTCCTCTCCAGGTTTAGACTTCTCCAGTATAGATTTTGTTCAACCACACACACACACACACACACACACACACACACACATTCTTCCCTTTATTCTGTTTTTCACATTCACGTTCTCCCTCTCTCTCTCTCTGCTTCCCCATTAGCTAGAGAACAGTATATTATCCCAGGTATCGTATATGTGTGTGCATGTGTGTGCGTGTGTGTGTGTGTGTGTGGCCACCAATCTTGCACACTCCACTTGCCTAGACTGACACCTTTTCAGCTTTGTGACTCCTTCTTTTAATGATCTCACAACAAAAACACAGCACCTCTTGGCATGTTCTGTGTAAGCACCTTCTTGTCCATGCACGGCTCCTTTAGCCAACTTTAGTCTTGATGCTGGATGATGAATGAAAAACCACTGAGACTAATTTAAAAACTGCTGGCATTAGCTGCTGAAGACTGGTCTTGTAGGTTTGACTGTAATCACAGCGCCATTCAACAGTGATCCTACTTGCTACTCAGCACCCTAACTGGCCAGGGTATGTGCACGTGTCCGCAGTGCAGCCGTTTCGCCTGCTGCAGAACATCAAAAGGTCACACGGTTGCCATGTTCACAGGGGCGCTGGCAAAATATGCAAATCAAACATGAATATAAGATCAGTGGCAGGGCTAAAGGCAGTCATTACTACAGCGGCACACCGACTTGCTACAGTGTGTGTGTGTGTGTGTGTGTGTGTGTGTGTGTGTGTGTGTGTGTGCTGCAGTCATTAACTCTACAGGGGGGACAGAGTTTTCAAAGCCCACAGACCACATATGGGGCAACACTGAATAATTTAGAAGCATTTGCAGCAGAAAAGTTGAATAAACATGTTTTAGTGGCCGGTGCGACTCTCCCGTCTCATCTTAAATCCTCTGATTTCGCTTGTGACCCGTCTGGTTTTATTCTGGTCACTCTCTAACATAATCTGCTTGCCACACAAACACATGATTTTGACTTCTCGGCGCTTTAGTTTCCACAGGTCCTTGTTTATTGTTTTTTTTTGGTCTAGTTGTAAAAGACGGAAAATGGCACTTTCATCTGGGGACGGGTAATTCATGTTGTCTTTTAAATTCCAACCAAAACAACAACAGCGAATTAGCTCCAAGCAAAGTGAATTTGCGTCTGTGCATCAAATGAAAGCACCCAGCAAGTGTCACGTTATGCCGGCACGGTTCTTCACCATTCACCATTTCGTTACCCCTTTAACTGAATCACTGCTTGGACACTGAACACCAAAGGATTTACAGCATCTTTTCTCAGAATTCTCATAAGAATTTCACTCGTTTCTGTCTCCCACTGCCTCTCTCACACATGCAGGAGTACACCATGTCAGCTGTAAGTAGAACACTAAAAACATGCAAACGATTCTTGCGTCAGTTCCGAGTCCCTACTCTGAGCCAAAACCTGACCTCTACCACCACAACCTTTGACCCCTCTGTGATTCCTTTTGTCATACTAACAACATGAAGATATTATTATGTATAAAAATGACTCATGTGATTTTGTCGTCATGCTCTCCGTTTGTGTGTGTGTGTGTGTGTGTGTGTGTGTGTGTGTGGTGTGTGTGTGTGTGTTGTGTGTGTGTGTGTGTGTGTGTGTGTGTGTGTGTGTTTTGCTAATACCAAGCTTCTCTTGTCTTCAATGCTGCTGGAACTCTCCTCCCACCCGTCTGTGATGATGTTTTTAGCTGTTGCAGTCTCTCCTTCTCTTCCTCTATATCCCCAATTTTCTTTTTCCTTTTTGCTTTCAATCCCTTTGCCAGCTTTATTTTTCACAGCTTTTTTTGGATTCCTCCTTATATCCTCTCACCCCATGAGCTTTCTGTATAATTAGAACAACCGTTAAAAACAGCATCTTGAGCGCCATCTGGTGGTAATCCAAGGTAAACGCTTCGCTGTTCATCTACTACTCACCTCAAAATTAAAACTAAAAGCAAAATTAAAACTAAAAGAAAATTTCCAAAGATTTTTGATGTTTTACCTAATTATTGTCACCCTCACAAACATCCCTGCAGTCATATTTTTTGAAGAGCTGAGGTCTGATTAGTTTCACTCTTGCTCCTTCCACTCTTGCTTTCCATTTCCTCCTCCGCTGTGCCCAGTTTGCCAAAACTCCTCTCCTCCTTCTCCTATTTTCCATCTGTCTTTCCCACCCCTGTGTTCCAGCGGAGGAGCAGTCAGTCAGCAGGTTGTTCCTTTGTGCTTGATCTAACCATGTGGCTGCCGGGTTCTTATAGTGGAACATGGTTCTGTCAAGCACCATGGAACGGCCCTGCCAAAGCCTACAGCATGGCCAAGATGCAAGAGACAGCACTACTACTGTCACCCCCTGCAACCCGTTTGTGTGTGTGTGTGTGTGTGTGTGTGTGGTGTGTGTGTGTGTGTGTGTGTGTGTGTGTGTGTTGTGTGTGTGTGTGTGTGTGTAACACTTGCTTCTTAGTCTGACGGGGGTGAAAAACCACAGTTTATGGCCATATGGATGGTTGTACGTCAGTGTTTGTGCGTGTTGATCCTGGCACTTTGTGTGTCTGTGTGTGAACTGGGCTCCTCCCAGGCTGTAATACTCACCCACTCTGTTGCATGTGACCGCCATCAGAAATTATGGTTGCTTGTTGTTCTCCAACAAATCTTTGGCCATTTATCCCCATTTCAAACAACAAAAGCGGGAAAGCCCATCTGCTGCATCTCAAAAGTCGTTTGTTGTGTTACGACTTGATTCCGACCACCCAGTCTGTTGGACCTGGCTCCAGTGAACAATGGGTTTGGACTCTTATGAGCTGACGACATTTGGTGACGTTTTGTCTGTGATTGCAACCAGGTACCGAGGATTACCGGAGCAAGCTAGGCGGCGACTGTTTCGCAGACTTGGCGTGCCCAGAGAAGTGTCGCTGTGAGGGCACAACAGTCGACTGCTCCAACCAGAAACTCACCAAAATACCCGATCACATCCCTCAGTACACAGCAGAACTGTGAGTGACACTTGTGTTTGTATGATCCTCTGCATTGGCTCCTGGGTCCTCCTCCTTGTCCCTGACCACCATTTCCTTTGTTGCTAGGCGCCTGAACAACAATGAATTCACTGTGCTGGAAGCAACAGGCATCTTTAAAAAGTTGCCTCATCTCAGGAAGATGTAAGTCCAGCATGATGTAAACCAGAACCATAAATTTATTAGCTGTAGTCTTAGGTCATTTCTCACAGAAAAACAAAAAAACAACAATTATTCCCTGTTACTGTTTTCTGGGGTGGTGGCGAGGACCACCGCCAACAGCTGCATGCTGATGGGCTAGTTCAGCTGGTGCTTCAGGATTCTTTTCTGCAGCTTCCGAGTGATCTAGTTCTAGCAAGTTCATTCCACAACACCATTAATAACACTGCTGTAACTGTTTAGTGCTCATAACAGGAGAAGCCAACGCTGATAATAAACCGAACCTGGGACCCGAAAAGATGGTTGTAATTGCCTGCCCAGTTCTTGTTATAGCTCTCTTTATTTTCATCCTCTTCCTCCCTGCAGCAACCTGAGTAACAACCGCATCACTGACATCGAGGAGGGGACATTTGAAGGAGCTTCAGGGGTCAACGAGTTAATCCTGACCTCCAACAGACTGGAGAACATACATCACCGCATGCTGAAAGGACTCGGTGGCCTCCGCACGCTGTGGGTACACACACTCACACATGCATTGTAAATGCTAAATGCATATGCAATCCCTTTACCATAGCAAGTATGCTATATTCTAAAGTCACATTGTCTGTCAGTAATTCACACATCACCTTTAACCTGTTATTTACGTGTGTCTGTGTGTGTGTGTGTGTGTGTGTGTGTGTGTGTGTGTGTGTGTGTGTGTGTGTGTGTGTGTGTGTGTGTGTGTGTGTGTGAACAGCATGCTGAGGAGCAACAGGATCAGCTGCGTGAGCAACAGCAGCTTTGTGGGCTTGAGCTCAGTGCGCCTGCTGTCGCTCTACGACAACCAGATCACCTCCATCAACCCCGGAGCGTTTGACACTCTGCACTCACTGTCCACACTGTGAGCGTGCACACTGGATGACACACGATCTTTTCACACGCAGCCATTATCATTGCCAACGCTGTTTTCATCCTCCTCAGCAACCTTCTGGCCAACCCCTTCAACTGTAACTGTCACCTGGCCTGGCTCGGTGATTGGCTGAGGAGGAAGCGCATCGTCACGGGTAACCCTCGCTGCCAGAATCCCTATTTCTTGAAAGAGATTCCCATCCAGGACGTTGCTGTCCAGGATTTTGCCTGCGATGATGGTGAGAGAGATATTTGAACTCTTTGTCTGTAGCCATGGCAACTCCCTATTTTTCCAATTTAAACATCCTCTCCCATCAGGAAACGACGAGAACAGCTGCTCCCCGGTGTTGCGTTGCCCAGCCGAGTGTTCATGTCTGGACACAGTTGTGCGCTGCAGCAACAAGGGCCTATCTGCGCTACCCAAAGGCCTTCCCAAAGAAACCACAGAGTTGTGAGTTACACCAGCAACAATGGACACCAGTCGTGCTGATACCACTTCTCGTATCACTTAAAATAATCTCAACTCTAAAATTACATTGTAGTTTTAAACAATCAGAATCGGTTTAAACAAGGAAGTTTTCGCAGGCTTTCAGCTTTTGTTCAAAGGCTCACTGTGGGGGATTTGGCCACATCTACTGGTGAGAATAGAGACTGCATGGTAGCCAATGAGGCGCAAGTTCCAGCCCAGTTTGATTGAGTAAAACGGTTTTAAATAAGAGTGTTCTCATTCCAAACTGTCAAAATGTCATCATCATATTTATAAGGATTCACTAACATAAAGGACTAGTATGTTACAGATATTATACACCCTAAAAGCCACATCACTCGTCTTCTCTGATATTTGTTTATCCCTCACAAGACCCCGAGATACTTGCACGCCTCCACTTGAGGCAGAACCTCTCCACCAAACCAGAGAGGTCAAGCCACCCTTTCCCAGTGGCGATCCGTGCCCTCCATTTTGGGGCTGCTGATTGCCATCCCAGGTGCTTCACACCACCCCAGTATGTGCTGAAGGCTGGATGAAGCCAACACCATCGTCTGCAAAAAGCAGAGATGAAACCCTCTGCTTCCCTACTTGGACTCCCTCCGTCCCCTGGCTACACCTCTAAATTCTGCCCCAAAAAATTATGATGGTGGTGGTGGTCCTGCTGGAGTCCAACATGCAGGAAACAGGTCTGACTTCCCAGCTCCTGCTGCATACAGCCCTTAGCACAGGGCCCCGGGCCTGGGGCCACGTACTTGTGGAAAACCCCCACAGGATTCCACGAGGGCCAGTTGAACACCTGTTCCAGTCAACGTCACATGTGCCAACTGTCTTTCTGACACTATCCAAATCTTCTTGCACTCACTAGAGACACAAAGACCGATGAGTAATGTGCATTAATAGTGAACTCAGCAGCATCTCAGCAGCCACGATTAGGATGAACATGCTCCTGCCTCAAAGATGCCCATTTCAGAAACATGATGATCAGTAAATAGCCTCAGATGGAGGTTGTTTCCTGTCATTTCCTGCAACATCTTCCAGGATTAATGAGGCTTCACTTTTCATGGTGGATTAATAGGACAGAGAGAGAGAGAGGGGGGGCTCAGTTACCATTTATTACTGCTATAGCAGTAATGGATGTTCAAATCACTGGAGATGAGGAATTTCACAAAAGCTAAAATAACCAAATTCTTCCTCCCTCAGGTATCTCGATGGTAACCACTTCACGCAGGTTCCTGTGGAACTGTCCAACTACAAACACTTGACTTTGATGTGAGTCCTCAACTTTAATTACCATTAATTGACTGTCTGCATTTTGACTTGATTCCTGTCAGACAGCTGAACTAACAGAGTGGTGAACAGAAACTCTTTGCTGTGATTCTTTTGCCTCATGAAAACATGAACTGTGCAGAAGGTGCTGTGTGTTTGACTCTGCTGTGGATGTTTTACACATATTTAATGTTGTTTCCTTTTCAGCGACTTAAGTAACAACCAGATCAGCACGTTGTCCAACCACAGCCTCAGTAACATGTCCGAGCTGCTTACCCTGTGAGTCTGCATGTGTATTTGTGTGTGTTGGATAGATAATAACAATTCTGCCATTTATTTATCATTTACTGAAGCGGGGGTTAGTTGGGATGAATGGGTAGGGAGCCGGCTAATGTATAATGTCTATCTAAGTCCCCACATAGGTAGAAATAGGTGGATGTGTGTGTATTTGTTCTGAGGAGTGAAGTTTTAAAAAAGAATAAATGACTCTGAAATTTTGGGAAAAAAAATGTCTGCATGTTTTTGCTGACCGACATGTTTATTTTGTGTGTAAAGAATCCTGAGCTACAACCGTTTGCGGTGTATTCCTGTAAGGGCCTTCGATGGACTCAAGTCGCTGCGTTTGTTGTGAGTCTTTACAGCAACAAACATTGTGGCGCCACATTTCGGAACATGTTTCACACGCTTCTCCCCAGACCAGCTTATTTTTCTTTCTTCCTCTGGGTCTCTCTAGGTCTCTCCATGGTAACGACATATCACTGATACCAGAAGGAGCCTTCAAAGATCTGTCCTCACTGTCCCACCTGTGAGTGACAGATACACACTCACATCTGTTTCTGCCATTGAGGTTTCAATATTTTACACTTAGAGGAAAAATGAGGAAAAAGCAGCATTTCTCATGACACAAAAGATCAATGTCTGCTTATTGGTGATAAAAAAAACGAAAATGTTTTGAAGCCCTTTTATATTTATCTTATATTAACTTATTTTTTTTTAAATTATTTTCTAAGATTTTCCACATACTTGCATTTAATGCCATTTGAAGTGCAACAATCCATAATGTCTTGATTTTTAATTTAAGCAAATAAATTTACTTATAAATCTTCAAAATTATCCATGACCTTTTTTCACCAGAACTGTAGTACCGAGCATGTCCACCAGAAAGCAGCAATGTCAATTGTTTGTCAAAGATATAGCATAGGCAATTTGAACCTTGCAATAATGCCTCTTTTTGCCCTTCTCTTGAAAAAAATGACAACCAAACTTTAAAGCTCAGTCACTTGCGCAGACATTTTTCTCCTGCCTCTGTTTTTGTGTGCTTGCAATTGTCTTCGGGTCACTATGAAATGTTCTGACTCTCCTCCTCCATGGCAGCGCTCTGGGGGCCAACCCTTTGCACTGCGACTGCCACATGCAGTGGTTGTCCGACTGGGTGAAGAGCGGCTACAAGGAGCCGGGCATCGCCCGTTGTGCCGGGCCTGGCGACATGGCCGACAAGTTACTTCTCACCACGCCTTCCAAGAAGTTCACCTGCACAGGTAATTATACACATATTCAACACCAGCAGATAAATATACTGTCAAACACATGGTGGAAAAACGTCATGCACCTACACACGTTTCCATCCCACATTTGGGGAGACCGCAGGTGACATGCACTAATCACTAATTTAACTAAAAGCTGGTGTATTTGTGAAATGAATATGTGACTGAACCTTATTTTTAACCTGACCTAACTGACCAACTGTAGAAGTCCCGGGTCCTTGTGGTTTTCTGGTGCCAGGTAAAGTAGCCAGTTCTACCCTACTACCTCCCCTACAACCCCCAGACCCAGCCTGTTTTTTCTCCTCCTCTCAGCCCCAACCAGAGTGAACCGCTCTTCCACATCTGCCCCTCATGTTTTGGCTGTCATTGTGTGCTCCAGCTGTTTTGACTGCAGTGTTCCCCCGTTACATTTAGGAATTTCTCTGTCTTCTGTCCATGTCAGGAGTCTGCAAAGGAAAATTTTGTTGGTCATATAAGAGCACAATATCTTTTATATGCCTGCATGTAAGACCTTGTTAAAAATGTCCATATTGTCTATTGTGACACTGATCGGCCCCAACATGATCAGTTTTAACACTGCAATGCATTTAATAGATCCATTTTTAATGAATGAATTTAATAATCAGAAACAGAAACAAACTTCTAATTAAGAGTGGAAAAAGATCTGTGTAGAACCCTGATCATGTGCGTCTGTCTGAGCGTCTGTCAACATGCAGTGTTTCATCATACGCATGTAAAATTAGAGACTTATGCAGGTGTGTGTGTGTGTGTGTGTGTGTGTGTGTGTGTGTGTGTGACACAGGACCAGTGGATATAAATATCCAGGCAAAGTGTGAGCCGTGCCTCTCCAACCCCTGTAAGAATGATGGCACCTGCTCTAATGACCCTGTGAACTATTACCGTTGCATCTGCCCCTATGGATTTAAGGTAAACACACGCACACACACACACGTAAAATCATTTGTTGTTCTTCGAGTATATATAAAAAGTTCATTGGTTTTTTCATTGGGGTGTGTGTGTGTAGGGGCAGAATTGTGAGGAGCCAATCCATGCCTGCATCAGCAACCCCTGTCAGAATGGAGGCACCTGCCATCTGAAAGAAGGCGAAAGTAGCAACTTCTGGTCCGGGATTCTTAAAATAATTCACTTTTGTTTTATTTTCCAACCTAAAAATACATCTGAAGAATGAGAAAACAGTTGGTTAGAGGAAGATTTATGGGCAGGAAAAAATAATCTGCTTATTTCACCGAATAAACACTGAACCCTCCGAAAACAGAGATGATTTATTAACCTTCAAACAGCAAAGACCTTTAAATTCAGCCTGTGATTTTTGACATTTTCAAATGGATTTCCATGAGTTGTCCTGCTGCTAACAGCAGCTAGGACATCGAGCAGATGTGGCCTCACAGTTGGACAGCTTGACGCCTGCCTGCAGATCTTAACCTCCAAGACAGACACATGAAAATCTTCATTCATTCATTCATTCATTCATTCATTCATTCATTCATTCATTCATTCAGTAAAGTCATTCTAGAACATTAATTCTACCATTTTCACAACTTCAAAGGACTGTTTGGGGGTTAAGACATGGTTTTAAGATTGAAGTCAGAACTGGGTCAGGGTCAGAGTTGGGGTCAGGGTTAGGGGTCAGGGGGTTAGTTGGTGGGTTACAGTAGGGACCTGGGGATTATATTATGTCCATAAATGTCCTAACAGAATCTGTCTTCATCTTCATTTGAAGGTGTGTGTGTCCAGAAGGCTTTGAAGGAGACACATGTGAGATCAACATCGACGACTGTGAGGATAACGACTGTGAGAACAACTCCACCTGCGTGGATGGAATCAATAACTACACATGCATGTGCTCACCTGAGTACACAGGTATGACTTATGTGTGTTGGACTGACCATGTGTATACAATGACCAGCGTGGGAGATTTGTCAGACTCTAGAGGTCAAAATACAAACTACCAGAGTTAAATGTCCATCCTTCCTGTCATATTTCCAAATTCTACAATAAAAGGGGCAGATGACTGCTGCCAATTAATATTAACAATACTGAAATGAAACTATCCAGCCTGTTTGTCAGTTCAGAGCTGCTTTAGAATCACGACAGAGCAACATTTTATGACCTGTGGAGATGCGGAAATATGTGATTATGTCAAAAAGACACATAACGAAAGAATACATTTGTGAAACGAGCCTCCGACTTCTGGTAATTTCAGCAGAACAAACCCAAATGAGCACCGAGGGTGTGAAAACAAGCAGAAACTGCACCATGACCCATGTGTCTGAACTCTGGCTGCTGCTTTGTCTGCTTTTACTCTGAATGCTAACCTTTGTGGCGCTGTTCTTTCTGTCTCTCTCTCTCTCTGTCTCTCTCTCTCTCTCTCTCTGTCTTCTGTCTCACTTTCATTTTTTCTGTCTTGCTCTGCTTCCTGTTGTCTGTGTTTTATTTGTTTGTTTTCATGGCTGCAGCTGCTACCAATGAGGTGGAGAGAGGTTAGTCTGCTCTTGGCTCTGTCCCTCCTGTCCTACCTCCTTTTAGTATCCTTTCCTACTTTTCCATCTCTCCTGGGCTTTTTTCATGTCTCTCACAAATGTGCACAGATTCAAGGTTATAAAATGTTCCAGGTCAGGAGTGACTGTAAATGAACGTTTTCCAGAGTTGTAAAGTTCTTCTGGCTCTCTGTGTGCTTGCATGGATCTTTTCCAAATGACATTGAAGATTTCTTTGAATGTGAAGATGGGAAACCTACACACACGAACACACACAGTAGTGCATTTGGACATGTTTGGGTGATGTGTGTGTGGATGTGTCCACAGGGGAGCTGTGTGAAGAGAAGCTGGATTTCTGTGCTCCTGAGCTGAACCCATGTCAGCATGACTCAAAGTGCATTCTAACCCCCCAGGGATACAAGTGAGTCCTCTGACCTGCTGCTGGGAATTGTGTGTATTTGTGTGCATCTTTGTCTGTATACATCCAAATAGAGGCAAGATTGGACATTTCAGTAGACATGAGAACATTTGTCCTCCAAACTTTGATAGTTGGTTTAAAGGTTGAGACTTGCTTTTTGGTTCAGGTGGGTTTAGGTGGTATCATGATGTAAACTAATCAAACACTGAAATACAAATGTGTGCTTCAGATGTGAGTGTCCTCCAGGATACGTTGGCGAGCACTGTGAGCTGGATTATAACGACTGTGAAGACAACAAATGTCAGAGTGGAGCTCAGTGCATTGATGCCCTGAATGGATACACCTGCGTCTGTCCAGAAGGATACAGGTGAAATATAAATCCATCAGGAACTTAAATAGTTATCATGAATGTATTGAGGAGCTTATTTACTTATAATCCTTATATTGTAGCTTGTGGTGGAGAAGGAGCTCCTCCTTGTGTTTACTTTTGTTATTTTAATTAAATCAACATTTAAAACTCTCAGGAAACAGTTAATGATTAAATCATCAGTTCAACCTGTTTTTGCTTTTTCTGAAAATATTTATGACATATATATAAAAAAAAATCAGGTTGTCTAAGAAAAGCCCTAAACACTGGTGTGTGTGTGTGTTTTCTTGTTTTAGTGGTTTATTCTGCGAGTTTTCTCCCCCCATGGTCCTTCCTCGCACCAGCCCCTGTGACAACCACGAGTGCCGTAACGGTGCTCAGTGTGTTGTAATGGGACCAGACCCCAGATGCCAGTGTCTCCATGGTTACGAGGGCGAGCACTGCGAGACGCTCGTCAGTGTCAACTTCATGAACCGTGGCTCTTACCTACAGCTTCCTTCCAGTCTCTTGTCTCCAGAGACAAACATCAGTCTCCAGGTAGAAGAGTTGCCTCAGGGGTCTCCTGCCCCTCATCTTGTGGAAGATCTGATCTAGATGCTCTCTGTGGTCTTAGATTGCCACTGATGAAGACAGCGGAGTGTTGCTGTATAAAGGCGACAATGATCACATTGCCATGGAGCTGTACAGGGGACGCCTCAGGGTCAGCTACGATACTGGCTCTTACCCCCCCTCTGCCATATACAGGTACATGCTGCTGTGACATTGTCCCGGAGACTCTCTGATCCCCACTGATGTCCCCTGACTCTATCCCCTCCCAGTGTGGAGACAGTGAACGACGGCAGCTTTCATGCTGTGGAGTTGGTGGTGTCTGGCCAGACTTTGTCTCTGTCCATTGATGGTGGGCCTCCGAAATCAATCAACTCCCTCAGCAGGCATTCAACTCTCAACCTGGATTCTCCACTTTACCTTGGAGGTAAGGAGCCCGATCTGGAAGGTGTGTTTATGCTTTTTCCCCACTGCAGATGCTGAAAGGGGGGTAAGTTAGTCAGTAGTTAGTAGCCACATATAACTTCTAAGTATGGCCTGATGTCATCTTCTCCAGGAATGCCAGAACGTGCCTCAGCACTGGGGGGTCTGTCGTCATTGCAGCACAGCGCAGGAGGACGCAACGGCACTGGTTTCCACGGCTGCCTCCGTAACCTGTACATCAATGGGAAGCTCCAGGACCTGGCAGCTGGACTGAGGCCCGGGACAAGTGGTTCTACCAGCGCTCAAAGCAGCAGCAGGCAGTGGCTGGGCCAAGGGCTTGAGCCAGGTTGCCAGCCCTGTCAGAGAGGCTCCTGCCTCCAGGGTGACTGTCACCCCACAGGGCATCGGGGCTTCACCTGCACATGCCACCCAGGCTGGACAGGAACACTGTGTGACCAGCAGGTCAACAACCCATGTGATGGCAACAAGTGCGTGTTTTTTGTGTCACTATTTCTGTCCAATTAAGTATTCATTTTATTTTTTTAAACCGTTTCTCTATCTTTACTTTACTTGTGTCTCCATCTTCAGGTGTGTCCATGGCACCTGTCTTCCAATCAACTCTTACTCCTACTCCTGCCGCTGCCAGCCGGGTCATTCTGGTGTTCTGTGTGATGAGCAGGACCAAGATGGCACTAATCCCTGTAGCCTCTCTCACTGTAAACATGGCAAGTGTCGGGTGTCAGGCCTGGGGAAGGCATACTGCGAGTGTAACAGCGGCTACACCGGCGAGGCATGTGAACGAGGTGAGTTCAGCTGACAAGAACATTCCTCCTACCTTTGCATGATTTTCTGAAATCAATCTGCCCAAAGCACTATTCTGTGATCTTCTGCTCTGATGTCTTTGAAATGTTAACAGCTCCTCAGTTTTTGCAGTGTGTGTTCCTAACATTGGTCATGTTTGTGCTTCTAACCCGCTGATTTCTCAACTCAGCATCTCCTGAGCTTCCTCTTAATCCCTCGCAGGGGAACACTCAGGTGAGACCACCTGGTCACCACTGTTTCCTCTCACTTCTCTCATCCTCTCTTTCATGATAATATCATTCAACTACTAATAAGCTGTCAATGAAAGTGAATGAAGCGGCACATTTTACAAAAAGGCAATGGCATTATTTTGAATTATAGAACATCACAGTGCATCCTCATCCACTTCTGCCGAGTTTCTTCTGTTTCATTTCATGGTCTCCTCATGAACAAATATAGGTGGGCTCTATTCAGAATGCTATGGATGGCTCCTAAACACTCTGTCACCTTCTCACACGCACAGAGGTGGCCTGCCGAGGGGAACGCGTCCGAGATTTCTACCAGAGACAGCAAGGCTATGCGGCGTGCCAAACCGAGGAGAAGGTCTCCCGCCTAGAGTGTCGGGGTAGCTGCCTGGGGGGCGCAGAAGGTCAGGGCACTTGCTGCACCCCCCTCCGCAGCAAACGCAGGAAATACACCTTCCAGTGCACTGATGGCTCCTCTTTCGTCCAGGAAGTGGAGAAAGTGGTCAAATGTGGCTGTACAAAGTGTTCCTCATAGAAAAAGAAAAAATATTCAAGAGACAACATCCTCAGCAGCTCCACCCCCATCCTGTCTGCCTTATTTCATCTGTCTCCCTGACCCAACCCACCAACCCTTTTTTTACCCTTAAAGAGGCAAAAGAAGAGAAAGAACAAAATTAGAATTTCTTTTCTTGTCAGTGTTGGACTGATGATTGATGCTTCCTCAGTGGGGATGTTTGAATTGTATTGTAAAGTACAAAAAACAGACTTATTTTTATTACGAAGTGGAGAAAAAGACAAAAAACACACATACTCACAAGAGTTGACTTTTCCCTTTCTTCTTGTATTGGTCACGGTGAAGATGTGCTGCATCGTCTCTTCCCTGGAGGAATCAAAGGTCACCGACGGCTCTTCACCTCCTGCTTTCAGTCTGTGCATTCGTAACCTTATACTGGTAGTAGCACAGACTCACCACTAGGAGGAGCTGCGCTGGGAACAGGAGGGCTGTAACACCGGAAACCACCACTGTCGTCTCTCATATCAGGCCTCCGCCCTCAAACCTGTTCAGGATCTGACGCACTGTTTTTATTTTATTTTAGATTTTTCATTTTTGTTTGCGTTTTTTTTTTTTTTTTACAGCTACTGAACACAAACACACACACACACACACACACACACACACACACATCTCACCTGTAGAACTCAGTCACACCTTGTTAAATATACGTTTCCCTGGTTATTCACCCCTGGTCAAGAGCAACAAGTATTTATTGTATCATAAATACCTGTACTTATTCCGTAGATCCCCTATGTATCAATCTGATTCTTTAATATATATTAATTTATATTTGTCCTTATTTTTGTATTAAAAGACATAATCTGGCAAGATAGCTAAACTAACAAAATGGTGTCTTTTATTTTGGTTGAAGAGATTTTTTTTTGATCACTGAAACTATTGTGCTTGCCAGAGACCTTAGTTACATTATAATCTGCAAATGTGATGTGACGACATTGTATATTTTTGTCGCGTTTCCTGAGAGTTTGTACTGTGCCATTACCAGAAGATCTTTATATTAGAGTATAAATGTGTAGATAATTTCCCTTGCCAGTGTACTTCACATACAAACCTTGTGAGTAGCATTGACCCTAGAGGATGCTTAGAACTGTTTTTACCTTTATAATAAATTTATGCTTAAGAATACTGTGATTTTTTTCTAAATGAAACTACTTTGTTAGCCCCCTGGTCTCCAATGTTAACATGTTGCTGCTAAGTTTTTTTTACCGTAGACTTGGATCCTGATCTGTATGTTAAATAGAACTTCCTGCTCCTACTGTACAGGGGCGCCTTGTGTAACAGATAAATATTTCCCCCTCCTCTACACATGTGCATTGTGCTTTCTATTGCCCCTACTCTTCATTCTGAGACTAATGTCAGTTACCTGACTGATGTTTGTTTATTAAACACAATATTTACCTCACACTCCTCACTTTTGCCTTTTTCCACATAGACACCAGGTTAGAATGATGTCAGACCGTTCGTTCTCTTTAGACCTAAACATAATACATGCAAATAAGCTATCGAAGTGGTTGAAGAAACACAATTTATTTCAGTTTCTGGATCATTTTCTGTTTGGGCCCAACTGAGCTAACATGATCCTTGATATATTTAGCATAACACATCGGAAATTATTTTAGTTTTCAACCAATTTTTGTTGATCAAAAGAAACCCTTATGATACATTTCACATTTAATCCCACAGGAACCACTGAGGTAAGTCTACTGAGAGCAGCTTCATGGTGAGAAATGGTATTCCAGTTCCCTCCCACTGTCCAAGATCACGAGTGTCGGATTGATGGGAGACTCCAGAACCCCTCAAGAATCTTCTTTGGTATCACATTTAAAATCATTTGCTCTTTAATGCTCCACCTTTAAAGGTTCCTGTTTCCTATTACTCTTCTTCACATCTATTGTCATGGGATCTGAAGAGATGGGCTTCCCTCCAGGCTCCAAAGATTGAATTGGAGCCAGATGCTTCTTTAATTTGGTGAAGGTTGAGTTAAATTGTATTTTTTGGAAGAGAAGATGATTACTTTTTTACCTACTTGAATTATGAAGAATTGATGACTTATTTAATTTGCATGAACAGTCTTAAATATGTTACATTAAATATGGACATGTTCTTCACATGTTCTCCTGGTGCCGTCATTGGTTACTCTCTCTCAAACACCCACACACATGCACACCCACACACACACTCTCTGAAAGACAATTTAGTCTGAGTCTTATGTCTCCAGCCAACCTAATTTGAATGTTTCCTGTGTGTGTATGTGTGGGTGTGCATGTGTGTGGGTGTGTGTGTGTGCGTGTGTGTGTGTGTGTGTGTGTGTGTGTGTGTGTGTGTGTGTGTGTGTGTCTTTTGTTTGCTTTCATTTCATTTGTTGAAGTCAGTTTTGAAATTCTTGATTTTGGGGGCCGCCTGAGTTTTTCTTCTTGGTTCTGTGAGACTGATGATGCTCAGTGACACATTAATAGCTGATATGATGTGAAATTAACTGGAGGAGTTGAAGCATCAGGCCTTGTGAGCTGTTGAAGTTGTTCAAGGCTCATTCTGAAGGTTTCTGTCGAACCTGCATCAGTCACTGCTTTTACTCTCACACATTGGAGAATGTGAATAGATTTAGGCCATTAACGAGCTCCCATGGTGACTGCAGAACACGACGTTAATGCAGCGACCTCCACTCGAATGACATGAAAAATGGAGATGATGAAAGAAAGGAGGTCACTCAGTCAATATTAATAGATCTCACATCAGATCTCAGAGAATGTAACTGCTGCAAATGGAAAACATCTTATAACAACCAACAACGTTTGGTAAATCAAAATCAAATCAAAATCAAATCAATCTTTATTTATATAGCGTCTTATACAATCAAAATTGTTTCAAGACGCTTTCCAGAATCCCAGGGCCTAACCCCAGACAAGCAACAGTGGCAAGGAAAAACTCCCCTTTAACAGGAAGAAACCTTGAGCAGGACCAGGCTCATGTAGGGGGACCCTCCTGCTGATGGTAAGATGTTATAACCGCATTTATTATTGCTTGAGGAGACTGCATATACGTGGGAATGCTTCCAGCGGTATGTAGGCTACAGACCCGTTGCTCAAGTCTCCATCCTTCCTCCATGGAAATATCAGTAGACTTTCTAGACCTTACCATTTATTACTGCATAATCTGCACCAACAAAGGTGCCCTTGAGCAGAAACCAGGGACAAAGAGGCTCCTACCTAAGGTGCATAGGTGCTCAATAAAAGTTCACCATTGGCACTCTTCTGACATCTTACATAAAAAAGATAAAACAGTTATGAATGTATTTTGGCATTGGTATTTTTTTCCTCAGGGCGTGCTCAAGAGTGCCCCTGATAAATCTTCTGTTCATTAATGTCATCACTTCGTTTTTCTCTGATTTTGTTTTCAGAGATTGTAGATGTGCAAATTATCTACATGTGCTTTATCTCCAAACTTGGGCTTCATTTGTCCAGACCTGCCTGAATACACCTCTGTGATTCCTCCTGCCTATAGTTTGTTTTTAGCTTGTCTTAACCATAAAGGCCTAGGCTAAGTTTATTCCTTGTGTGGGTCCAGGGTTCTGACCAGTGTGGGTTTGACACAAATGTCCTATTTGTTGTCAATTCTGATTCTGGTTCAAGATTCTGGTCCTCGGTGCAGCAGCCTGGTGGTGAAACCACGTAACAAGTGCACACATTTAGATGCCCCCTGGCATGTTGGTTGAATGGGCCAGGGTAGCATACTGTCACATATAGCAGGTCACAGTGGGCCTCTGTTTAAGTGTTTATCAAAAAGGGAGTGGAAACAGCAAGGTTAGCGGAACGATTGGATAAAAAGCCAAAATCTAGCCTACACATATTGATCCCCACCGACGGATTTAAAATTGAGATTTGTTTTTTTTACTAATCAAGTTTATATGTTAAATAGCACTGGGAAGAATAGAGTGTGCAGAATTATTAGGCAAATGAGTATTTTGACCACATCATCCTCTTTATGCACGTTGTCTTTCTCCAAGCTGTATAGGCTCGAAAGCCCACTACCAATTAAGCATATCAGGTGATGTGCATCTCTGTAATGAGAAGGGGTGTGGTCTAATGAAACGTGAAAACTTCCTTTCCTTTGGCAAAATGGGTCAGAAGAGGAAATTGACAGGCTCCGAAAAGTCAAAAATAGTGAGATATCTTGCGGAGGGATGCAGCACTCTTACAATTGCCAAGCTTCTGAAGCGTGATCAATCGAACAATCAAGCGTTTCATTCAAAATAGTCAAAAGGGTCGCAAGAAAAATGTGGAAAAACCAAGGCACAAAATAACTGCCCATGAACTGAGAAAACTCAAGCGTGCAGCTGCCAAGATGCCACTTGCTACCAGTTTTGCCATATTTCAGAGCTGCAACATCACTGGAGTGCCCAAAAGCACAAGGTGTGCAATACTCAGAGACATGGCCAAGGTAAGAAAGGCTGAAAAACAACCACCACTGAACAAGACACACAAGCTGAAACGTCAAGACTGGGCCAAAAAATATCTCAAGACTGATTTTTCTAAGGTTTTATGGACTGATGAAATGAGAGTGAGTCTTGATGGGCCAGATGGATGGGCCCGTGGCTGGATCGGTAAAGGGCAGAGAGCTCCAGTCCAACTCAGACGCTAGCAAGGTGGAGGTGGGATACTGGTATGGGCTGGTATCATAGGCTTGTGGGGCCTTTTCGGGTTGAGGATGGAGTCAAGCTCAACTCCCAGTCCTACTGCCAGTTTCTGGAAGACACCTTCTTCAAGCAGTGGTACAGGAAGAAGTCCACATCCTTCAAAAAAAACATGATTTTCATGCGGGACAATGCTCCATCACACACATCCAAGTACTCCACAAGAAAGGGCCTAAAAGAAGAAAAACTAATGACATGGCCTCCTTGTTCACCTGATCTGAACCCCATAGAGAACCTGTGGTCCCTCATTAAATGTGAGATTTACAAGGAGGGAAAACGGTACACCTCTCTGAACAGTGTCTGGGAGGCTCATGTTGCTGCTGCACGCAATGTTGATTGTGAACAGATCAAAACACTGACAGAATCCATGGCTGGCAGGCTTTTGAGTGTCCTTGCAAAGAAAGGTGGCTATATTGGTCACTGATTTGTTTTTGAATGTCAGAAATGTATATTTGTGAATGTTGAGCTGTTATATTGGTTTCCTTGGTGAAAATAAATAATTGAAATGGGTATATATTTGTTTTTTTGTTAAGTTGCCTGCACACAGATATCCTCCTAAAATAGCTAAAACTAAAAAAGCCCCACTCCAACTCCCAAAAATATTCAGCTTTGATATTAATGAGTCTTTTGGGTTCATTAAGAACATTGTTGTTGTTCAATAATAAAATCAGTCCTCAAAAATACAACTTGCCTAATAATTCTGCACCCCCTAGAATTGTTTTACATATGCAAACTCATGCTTCCTGTTTTCATATTTAGCCAAACCAAACTATTATTAGAGCATCTGCAGCTACAGTTGGCATTATAATCCCTTACATTTCCACACCCTAAACAGAGGGATTTATAAATAGATATATATTTTTTAAAAATACGTAAAATCATTGCATAACAGGATATGAAGCAGCAACTTTTCATGGGAGTCCACATTCCCACTCCAGAACAGACAACAATCACATCTGGTGTTTTTGAGGGTTGTCATCATAAAAGCCTCTGTGTTCTCACTTTAGCTGCCATGTCTTTCACGGGAACATTTACAAATTATTTATGTTTGTTTCTTTCAGCAGAGAGAGCAAAGAGAGCAAAGTGCATTCAGCGAGATGCGCGGCTGATGGCTGCTGATGTGAGATGGTTACATAATCCCATTTCTAGAGAGTCAAACTCATTGTTGCTGGTTCAGTTCTTAAAAGAAGCCTCACAGCAAAAGGTCATTTGTGGTGTAAGAGGCAGGTTTTTGTTTTATTGCTACAATGTTTTAAGTTGAAGCTGAACAACGCTGCAGAAAAAATTCCATACTTTGACCAGGGTGATCGAAATTCCAGTTACATGTTTACAAGACAAAACATTTCAGCTCCGTTGTTTTATCATCTCTGGATTGATATTGCTGATGGATTTGACTGTATTTACTTCAATTTATCCTTAGTGTGACTTACTTGTACCGAAGACTGTTGACATGGTGAGCTACCTTAAAATGATGACATTAGAATATTCAAATATCTGAAAATATTACAATGAAGAACACATCATTTGGCTTTGTTTTCCCCCTTTTTCGCTGAACGTTCTTATTGCACATTTAAATCTGAGTTGCCTCACTTAAATCGGAATCTGTGTCAGTCCATCTTTGTTGGTACCTTCCTTCGGGTCCGTACCCTGTTCAGAGTTCCTGTGGGTCCACACAGTCGCAGTGGTGTTCCCGCTGTCCTCGCTCCCCCGGGTTTTCGTTGTATCGGACCTCGGTCTCAGCTTCACCGAGCTATCCTGTTTCAAATGTCCGACCTCATGGATGCTCATCACCGTCTCCATCGCCGCGCACACAGCGGGGCAGCAGCCACCTGTCCGCCAACGGAGCAAGCGCAGGAAAGCGTCTCTGAAGTCCGCGTTAAACGCGTAGATAATCGGATTAAGGGACGAGTTGCTCCATCCGATCCACACGAAGACGTCGAAGGTCTTCTCACCGACGCACAGAGATCTGCGCTGAGTCCCAGGAGCCCCTGGTGCGGGACAGAAAGGCAGCGCGCAGTTCAGGACGAAGAATGGCAGCCAACAGCAGACGAAGACACCCATGATGACGCTGAGAGTTTTGAGGACTTTTGTCTCTTTTCTGATGGAAACTTTGAGCTCAACGTGCGACTGATTGAAGTGCAGAGAATCAGCCTGATACGAGTCGGTGCTGATTTCTGAGCACAGGTGGGGGAATGGTTCCGCCGCATCCGAGCGGCAACTCTGTGCGTGCTCCGCCGCACGCTCCAAGGAGGATATCATCCGGATCTGTATCTGTGCTATCTGGTAGATCCGCGTGTATGTAACAATCATGATGGCCACCGGGATGTAAAAGCTTATGAGGGAGGAGGAGATGGCATATGTGCGGCTCAGGCTGGAGTCACAGATGCCTTCAGATGTCCCACCGCCAGGCGCTAAATCCTCCGCAGGCGGGTAGCCGATCTCCGCCCGGTGCCAGTCCAGCTGGACAGGGACGACGGAGATGACCACTGAGACGATCCAGATCACCCCAATCATAACAGAAGCCACCTTCCTGTTCATAGTCCTCTCATAACGGAACGGACTGGAGATGGCCCAATACCGGTCCACACTAATGACGCACAGGTTCAGGATGGATGCCGTGGAGCACATGATGTCACAGGAAAGCCAAGTCTTGCAAAAGGCTCCAAACGGCCAGAATCCGGCCACTTCCGCCACGGCTTTCCACGGCATCACCAGCAACGCGACAAGGAGGTCCGACAGAGCCAGAGACACGATGAAGATGTTGGTTACTTTGGCGCGCAGGTGTCGGTAGCGGAAAACAGCTGTGCATACCGCGAAGTTACCTAAAAGCGTCCAAACGATGAGAAGCGCCAAGACGGAGCCCGTTAAAGCCCGATGTGCAGGAGGGTTCTCCCGGCTCTCGGCTCGAACCTGTCCAAATCCGGTCGTGTTACTCATCACCCGCTGCGGTGTGTCCGAAACGAAGACCATTAAAGCCATTCACAAAGACCGATAAAAAACATTCACAAAGAAGAAGCGGGGCTTGTGTGGAGGGGACAGTGTCCTCTCCACGATGCACGTCTGCACGACTGCACTGAGCGCAGAGCAGATTTCCTGAGGACCACGTCCACCACAGGATGGTCCTCCCCGATGACAACACAGCAGCAGCAGCAGCACTCAGAGATCCCTCCTCAACGTTTGAGAGGAGGTGATCAAGGCGGCCTCAGAGTATAAACCCATTATTTATTCCCAACAGCCCAAGTCAGTTTTACACATTTTTCATCACTCTGATTAGTCACATTGGATCTAAATTAAAAACGACAGATGACTGAATGATGTGAAGAAGTTATGACATAAAAACACCAAATATGAAACTCAGAGCACATTGTCAGCAGTTATTTCTCATGGGAAGAAGCAAACAAGCAAAAACTAAAATATACTATACAGGTTTTAATCCATACTGGTTCTAACACTTAAATGTGTTCAGTTCTCGTCATTAAACAAGGCTTGGCTACACTAACATGCACATAAAGAGTGTCAGAGTGACCAAATGTTTCTATGTGACTGCCGACAACAGCTGCCTCCCATGGTCCCAACTGCAGCTGTTTAATGGAAGAATTCTATATTTTATTATCATCTCTGACACTATAACTATAAAGTTCACGTGTATTGAACTGGCAGGTCTAATATGTAAGGAAAGCTACAACTTGAGTTTTAGAAGGGCATTTGGATGCCTTGCTCTGTAGAAAGTATCTTGAAGAAGTTTTGCTTATTCAGGGCTTCCCTCAGCTGACGTTGACTCTCCGCTGCTCCCTGATGAACCAGTGTGACTTGGATGAATGAGGCTCTCATGGACATGAAGCTGGATGCATGTTTATATGGATTATATATTTATTTTGGGATCAAATACAATGATAGATCAGATTTGTTTTATTATTTGAGAAAGCAAACAAGTGTATTCCTAAAAAAATTAGATTGAATGCCCCCCCACTCTCTCTCTCTCTCTCTCTCTCACACACACACACACACACACACACACACACACACACACACACACACACATACACTCATTTGGTGAGAGAGGGAGAGAGAAAGAGAACTTGTAGCATGCTGTAGTAGATAAAAGCTGACTTTTTGTTCCAGAGGTGAACCAGATGTTCCAGCTAAAGTCAGAGCATCAGAGAAGAAGAGTGAAACTACACTCTGGCATTTTTTGATCTCTTTATTAAAAGCCACCTCATATGTTTGACTACAGCTTTTAGATGATGGACACAAGAGAGGGGCAGGGACACGATAATCAGATTATCTCCATCATTTTCAGATTTTGTACTATTTTTGTGCATTTGCTGATTTAGGACACACTGGAATTACATCCATTTGTTGGAATGAAATTGCTTTAACATGGACATGAAAACCATTTCTTCCCTCTTAATAATAGAATTAAAATAATTAACTTTTTAAAGAGTAATCACAAGGTCACCGTGAGTAAAAGGTTTTATAAAATGAGAAGATAACAATCCCTTTACTGTATGCAGCAGGGAGTGCCCACACTCGCCAGGGCAGCATTGAGTCCCAGCAGTCCCATCTCCTGCATGTATCCTCCCACAGTTTTAATGGTGGAGTTGGTCTGTCCTCCCTTCTTCTTGGTCAGCTTGGTCAGCAAAATCCTTCTCTCATGCTGTTTTTTCAGCACACATGCTCCTTTGACACTCCTCTCTTTCTGCTCCAGTTGTCTCCTCAGGTGCCCTTCGGTCCTTTTTAGTTGCTCCATTTTCATTCTCAGAAGCTTCAGCTCCTGCTGTAGGGCCATAGTTCTTCTTTTCTCTGCCCTCTGTTTTTCCATTTGTATTTCTCTTTCTCTCTGGTTCTCCTCCCTCTCACGCCTGAGCAGGTTCTCCATTTGCTTCTTCCCATCCTCCTCCCTCCTGCGCTGCTCCTCCAAGCACCGGGTGACATTGTCCAACTCTTCCTGCAGGGCCACTCTCTTTATCTCCTCCATTTCTCTGGTGGTCTGTTCTCTCTGTATTTGCTGAATTTCCATTTCTCTCTCCCTCTTTTCACTTGCATCTCGATTCTTTTGGATTTTCTCCTCGAAAGCTCTTCTTAGTTTCTCCTCCCACCCAACCTGCTCCTCCAGCATCTGTGTGACTTTGTCAAGCTTTTCTTGAAGCGCCTCTCTCTTCTCCATTTCCTCTCTGCAGAACTCCATCAGCCTGACCACTTCCTGAAATGTTCTCTCTCTCTCCTTTCTTTCATTCTCTTTCATCTTCCATCTGAGGTCGTCCTCCCGTTCCCTTGCCTGTTTCTCTTCCTTCTCTTTCTCCATCTCGTGCATTTTCTTCAGCTCCTCAATTTCCTTCTGGTTTTGCTGCCGAACCATCAACAGCTCTCTTTCATACGACTCTTTTATTGCAGTCTCTAGGTCCAATTTCAACAACTCCTCTTTCTCATCCATCAATCTATTCTCAATCTGCTCATCTACTGCTGTCTGCAGCATCTTGATGCTATAACAGCTTCCCCCATTTCCCTGCAGCACCCTGTCCACTAAAATGAGCAGCTCGGACACCTGATCCCTGTTCTTAGAGTTGTGGTTGTTGAAGACACAGAACCTGCCTCCACATTCATCGACCAGCTGAGCCAGATCTGTGCCACCATCAAGGAGACAATGCTTTATGCATGGCCACTCCTCCAGGAGCTCTCCATGGGTAAAAACCACCGCAGCAAATCCCAAAGTATGTGACCCCATTGCCAGTCTGATCTTCTGTACTGCATCCTTCTCCCCCTGAGTAAACTTCCTGATCTGAATTACGATGAGGAAGATGTGGGGTCCAGGATACAGGAGGCTTATACTCCTTCTTATTTTGCTCTGCACTTCAAGTGGGGTCTGATGAGTGACCAGCAGCCCTAGAGTGTCCAGGAGGGTCAAACTCCTCCCACAAATTTCTCCGTTGGCTCTGTGACAATGCTGGGTGACAGTGGAACCGCTAACTTTTGTGTCAAAAACCTTACGGCCCAGGATGGTGTTGGCCGTCGAGCTTTTTCCACTGCCAGTCTTCCCCAGCAGCACCAATCTGATCTCCTTGCAGAAAGGGAAGGGTTTCCGGCCTGAATATATAAAGAATATGTATGAAGATGATGTTCCAAATAAAGAAAACAGATGCATTTATTCCATCTTACCCGCACAGCTGACTGCATACAGCTGACCGTTGATTGACGACATTGTTTCGGTTCACTTGTTTCCATAAATTCAGAGAAAAGAAAAACATCCTTATATAACAACTACGGTCCCATGTGGGGGGGAAGGGGGGGTCCTATGACAAACCAAGCCCACGCGACCCCTAGCCTGGAGGAAAACTTGGACCAATAATTTTCCTGCAATGTGACTCACATCTTATCCTAAAACAAACTTCCATCATGTCTCTGTGAGGTCAGGGTCCAGATGAGAATTGGGAAATAGGTTTTGACCTGTGCTCTGTTTACGAAGACATTTACACGATCAAAGTCCAGCAGGCTGGTCGGCATTGATCACTCAGATGTCTTTGTTTTGAAAAATAACTGAGGATATCAGAATCAAGTATGATTAACCTCGACAGAGGAATCAAAATGTCATCATAATAAATCAGCACCCTAGAACATTGCTGTTTAAAGTAATCTATAGAACGATGAGGTTTGTAAGCAAAACAAATCTAATTTATTGATGAATCTGTCAGTAGGTTATGTATTAAATCACCAAAATAACATTCACATCCTGTCCTGTTATTCACCTTAAATTTTCATTAAACAATAAAGAACTAAACAATGTAGAAATGTTTTGCACTTAGCAAAAATGATATCAGTTTTTCTGATTAAGGTTAAGGGTTTAAGGTTTAAATATTATATTAAGATTTGAAAAACATAATTGCATCATATCGGACACTTACAGAATATAAATTAATTTTAATTATAAGTAAGGTTCTATTTTGATTGGCTTTTACAGTTTTGCTGCTCATAAGAAGGGGCAGGGCGGTTGAGGGCTCCTTGAATTGGTTCTGAGGTGACTTCCATGTACCCTGCTGATGGTCTGTATCTGGACCGGACACTAGGAAATGACTCCACCTGGTTGCCTACAGCACAACCTTGGTAATATGATGCCTATAGTGAGATGTGTGGCTGTTGGCTCATGAATAATGGAGAGTTCATGCTTGTTCCAGGCGAGACCTAGATTGTCTTTCCACTTCACTGCTCCATCACACACAAGCAGACCTGAAATTAAGTAACACAGCGACACAGGACAGGCCGGTTTTATGCAGCCCTCTTTATGTCAAACAGAAAAAGTAACAGCACCACAAAGCTCACACATCAAGTTTACTGTCTTAAAAATGTTTCTGATTCCAGCAGTGATGGTCTGGTCACTACAGTAACACCTGAGTGGTAGGGAACGTCAGTGAAGTCTGAAATTGGTCGTGTCGATGCCGTCATGATGCCTTGGCGATGATGAGGATGCTCATGAGGAAGACCATAACAAAAAAGATCCACATAAAAAACCTGTCCATCACCTTAGCAACCTTCTTCCATTCTGCGACCTTGACACAAGTAGCTTTCTGCTCTCGAAAGCAGCTTGCTATGAACTGGATGTTCTTCACCACCTGAAGAAGAAACCAAGAGATTAACAAACACATCTCCAGAAACATCAGGAGAAGGAGTATGAAGGTAAAGGAAGAAAAGGCTGCTGCACCTCTTTATGTTGCATGCAGGGACAGCAGCCCGGACATGCCTGGACTGTCAGTTTCTCTGCAGGATAGAGGAGCTTCTCTTTCAGTCCTCCATTCAGGTGCTGGAGGTTTTGTGGGGGAGACAGGGCCTGGAAATTAATTTCATCTCTCCGGATGTGTCGATAGCTCTGTGTATTTACTTGCTTCTGGTCAATTTTGTCTATTCTGGAAGTCCGGTTGTTATGGTTGGCATTGCCATTCACCTGGATATTGTTATGATGGTGGACACCATGGCCATTGCTATACTTGTGAGTCTCCCTTTGATGAAGGTAGAGGTCATGGGATGAGTCGTCAATGTTATCACTCACAGTTTCCTCAGGGTATAGGGGAATGCTTTCACTCTCTGGCGTGGTACAATTCTCCCCCACCTCATAGACGAAGAATATTTTGGACATGTAGTCGATGATGAGCACCTTGGCCCAGTGAGGGACCGGCTTGGCCTCAGCACCGCAGAAATGAATGTTCATGATAAAGATGGTGAGAGAGGTGGAGGCTGTGATCATAGTCATTGTTGCTATGTAGTACTTCCCTGAAGAAGAGGACAGAAGAGATGTTTTTATGGTGGCAAACATCTAAACGACATATAGAAAGACCAAAGCTGGAATGAGACCCAGAACTTTATGGTTTTGAGAATACAGCCAAACATCTGCTAAATGACAAGTTCAATTTTACTTTGGTAAACATGAAATTATACAAACATATTTTTAAAAACATCCTTGAAATGCTTTTTATTGAAGAGAATGATGAGGGAATAAGGAGAGAGCATAGGTAACACTTATATTGACCTATTCATTTCTAGTCTAACAATGTGGTGAAATTAAAAGATCAGCAATCATTCAAACCTATGTAGGGCATGCTTTCTGCGGGAGGCATGCTCTCCGCCACCAACAACTGGAACACAGTGAGTGCCAACAGCACCGTGACCCCGAGGGAAACCTTCTCCCCCGAGTCAGCCGGCAGGTAGAAGCCCAGTGGAGCCAGGAATGAGATGAGGAAGCAGGGCAGCAGCAAATTGAAGATGTAGAAGGAGGAGCGACGCTTGAGGAGCAGCGTGAAGGTTACCTCGGTGTAAGGGTCAGAACAACAACCGTACATCCTGACTTTTCTCACTGCCGGCATGCCGTGGCACTCCCATTCCACATTCTCTACAAAGTCGGAAAGGTCACCGCTGTCCATTGTTAGACTAATGTCCACCTGCATGAAGGACAAACATGTAAATGACACAGAGATGTGAGTGTGAAGCAATGTAGCAAAACAATGGAAGAGCTTGGCGACATGGGAGTGATCCTACAGTCTCGTTTCACCCTGATTATGGAGAAAAAAAAGGAAATTTTTCAAATTTATCCTCAACTGATCTGGTAAATGTTCCAGCATGACTTGGTCCAGTTTGAAAGTCCTCCAAGATGGTGTAAATATACACAGAAGCCTCAAGGTAAGACTTTCACTTTTGTCCATTAACCCTTTAGATAGAAGCAAAAGTAATTTTACTCTGTGATTAGCCAAATTCTCATTTTAAATTTCCGCACAATAAATGTATTTTCAGTTGGATTTTTCAGACTCCAGGACTTCAGTAAAAAACATGCAATCACCCAAAATATTAAAATCAGACTCCTCAGAAACACATAGACAGAATATTTATGTGATGACAACTTCTGAAAAACAACATTTAAAAAATGAAGACGGGGGGGCAGCTTTTATCTAATGCCCCCGCCCCAGTCGTGGGATGCTGGTTGCATCTGCGTTTGAATGATTGAACAAAAGAAATGACATCAGACTCTCAGAATTTTGAATAAACTGTGGTTCTCCCTTATTTCCTTTCTGTTTCAACACACCTGGTTACCATTGTAGGTCCAGGAGCCGAAGGTGAGGGTGCACTGCTGCCAGTCGAAGGGGAAGTAGGAGACATCAACCACACACGTGCTCTTGGTGATGGCTGGAGAGTCCCACACGATCTCTCCGTTGTATCGCAGCTTCACATTAGTGTTGGAAGCACCTGCAGACTCCTCGTCGGCTCTACTCACACAAACAACCAGGCAGCGGTTGAGGTTTGGTGTCTTCTCTTTATTTTGCCCCCATTTGTTACTGACTTGTTGTAGAGGACAATGTCTGGTTTCCAAACCAGGTCGCTAGGGATGTTAATCATCTCAAGGTCGTTGTAGTCTTCCTTGTCCCACTTTAGATATGCATCGTGCCAGACCTGCCTGATCCACAAATATGTGGTCAGCACCTGGTTCCTCTCATCCTAACGGGGTGAAAGAAGAGTGAAGACATCAGCTTTGTGCTTTAGTGCAGTATAATAACAGAGCCACATCACTGTCATCTAGCCAAATTATTAAAATACATCTGCCAACTTCTCAGACTCTACACACATGATCGACACATAATCTCTTTCATTATGAATTTAAAAACATATATTTTGCAGTCCCAATAGGAGGCAACTTTCTGCTGGACAGAAGAGTTGGCATTTTTATTTCTAGATAATAGTTTAATACTGAAACTCAAAAATTAAAGAAGAGACTGGTGTATTCCCTCAAGAGGATGTTCTACTTTTATCATATTATGGAACCCTGAAGAATCACCTCCTAATTTCACCTCATAGAAGAACACAAAGACATCCTGCCTTGTTTGGTTGTTAAAAAGTCAATGAAAGTTTTCAGTGGCTTACCATATCTTTAATCTGTGACAGAGTGATCTGCAGAGAGACGTTGAGGGCCTCATCCGTGTCCTCCACAGGTCTCAGAGCATTGGAGTAGTCCTCCATCAGATCATTCAGAAGTTTCCGGGCATAATGACCCTGAGCACTATGGGACACTGTGGGAGCGGAGACCATGACAGTGGTCAGGTGTCACAGGGGAAACCAAGTAGAAGAGGGTATAGGAAGAAGCAAATGCAGCTGCAGAGAGAAAAACACGCATGCATCATGCAGAGCTGACCTGGCACCAAGAGGCTGATCCAGACCATTAATGTTGCCATCCTCATTTTCAACTGGTCGCAAGATGAAAGATCAATTATTCAGCAAAGCGCTTGGCGGGTCCAAAATCCACAATGTCACTCTCAGCTGAGCGAGCTGAGAGCACAGAATCATTTCAAGTCTAACATCCTGTCACAGCCTCTGAACGTTTCAGAGCTGTTAGGTCGCCTCAGTTTCTGGGTTGTGTGTGTGTGTGTGTGTGTGTGTGTGTGTGTGTGTGTGTGTGTGTGTGTGTGTGTGTGTGTGTGTGTGTGTGTGTGATCACTGTTCTGGAACAGGACCTGGGGCTATCACTCACACATACAGGTACACAGGTCGACAGAAGGCTCATATAACTCACACAGGTACTGGTAGAAATGTGATGCGCCATCCCACACACGCGCAAACACACACGCTCGCATGTGCGCACGCACGCACACACTCACACACACACACACGCACATACAGACACACAGTGTAGTGACATGTGTCAGTCACATAGTGACACTTTCTTAGTGACACTAGGGTCAGGGGGGATGAACACCCATCTTATACATGTTATATGTCAAAGAACACACAGAACTGCCATCATGTTTCAGGCCGTCAGTCAGGTGTTTATTACAAGGATGACTTTTGCAGACCAGCCCAAAGACTAGATCTGAACCCGCTAACAGAAACCCATTCATCTTATTTTGGTAAACAACAGCTGTGTTTTTTGCTATAATATATTTTTATGTTATTGTTTTCATCAGATCGCTTCCAGAAAGTCATGTGGTAAAGGAAGCAGAGAAGAGAATGTGTCTGACCAGTTATCATCTGTCATCCATCAAAAAGACAAGTGTTTAACTCTTGTGTGGTTATGACACGCTGCAATATTACCACTTTGTGTCTAAACCTTCAAATGTAAAAAAACTAAAGAGTTTAACCAGATCAAAATTTTCTCGGAGCTTCCTGTAGTTCGATGTTCATTATTATGATTAGTAATAATCAAAGATTTGTAAGAAGTTCTGTTGAGATCGTTAAACTGAGTTAGTGCAGAAGACCGCACATGATGATGTGATATGTTAATGTGTCACTGAGGTTCTGTGGTAGTGAGCCTGCATGGGACAGGTGTTTCCTGTGTGTGTGTGTGTGTGTGTGTGTGTGTGTGTGCGTGCGTGTGTGCGTGCGTGCGTGCGTGCGTGCGTGCGTGCGTGTGTGTGTTAGAGAGATAGTTAAGGTAAGTAAATGTGTTCAGTATATGGAATAAAGTCATTTTCTGTTCTGCTTTTAGAGTGGATGACGTGGTGCCTGCTGGTGTCCAGAGTTTAGGAACCTCTGTGGGACAAAAATATCCAACAGTGTCTGAAGAGGTTTGTACATGTTTGTAAGTGACCCACAATAATCTGTCTCATGCAGTGGAGGTCAGACACTTCGCGTGTAGGCGCAGCTCGTTCACATTTAAAGATGATCTAAATAAAAAGTGTAAATCATAGCGGTGGACTGCAAACATAACTGTAGGAGTCAGACGAGTGACAGCTGTACAAAAAAGGAAATAAAAAAACATGAGCTGGATTTGTGTAAAGCATAACTTTCCAAAACATTACAGTTAATGTTATTAATGTTGTATTGTCATGTATAATCCTGTAATAATTTGTTATTTTGATTCATTAGTGTGAATTTGGGTCTCTGATAATGAGAAGCTGTAATAATAATAATAACAATAATAATTCGTTTTGAGTTCAGACTACTGAGAGAGAACATCAGAACTGAGAAACAACAGCACCATCACGGAGAAAAGAGAACATCACAACAGAAAGAACATCACAACTAACCTACTTGATCCTCTTTCCCCGTGAGCTAAAGTCATGAATCGACAAAATGGCAGATGTTTCACTACGTAATGATGTTCTTTCTGTGTGTGTGTGTGTGTGTGTGTGTGTGTGCGTGCGTGAACTCACCAGTTTTTACAACTTATGTTAACTTTAAAACTGTCTGTTTTCTTATTTGAAGTCGTGTGTTTGACCTGATGGTAGAAGAGACAGTCAGAAAGTGTTGATGGAGGATGGTGTAAAGGTCAGGCTGGAGATGGACAGGAAGGAGAACGTGAGGCCGTGATGAGTGTCAGGACCATTATGAGGCCCGTCATGAACGTCAGGATCGTCATGAGTTACATCAGGAGATACACGATGAGCATCAGGACCGTCATGAATTTTCATGAACCTTAAATATTAAAACATTTTTAAATTTTGTATAAAATTTAAAAAAAAGTTTTAATGTTTAAATGTTTCATAGAAGTTGCGTTTTTTTGTGAATATGAGTGTGTTCTGATACAGTATCCAGTAATTTCTGATACATACATCCAGTCTTTGAAAGATGGTGTAATTACGCAGGTCTACTGATGCACAGCTTGTTTCTGAAATTCTACCAGGTTTTTTAGCCAAAAGATTTCAAATAATAAGATTTTTCTTTCTTTAAAGAAAAAAATCAGAGAATATTACTGAATCTGTGCAAACACAAGCATAATTTATATATTTAAGGAGTATTTAGACCTGCGACACATGACATGATGTCATTTTGTGGGTTTTACTTAAGATTTTCTTTACTTACATGACACAAATATGACAAATACTAAAGAAATAGAGATTTTTGATGAAAATTATTGACAATTCCTCTGCTTTGAGGAGACACAAAAAATCTGCTCATTATTATTGAATTGTATCATTTTATTTCCTAACATCTAAAAAGTCCATGATGATAAAAACACAAAGGAGGAAGACATTTAAACGCACTCTGTTCACTAAATACATTTAAATGAATCAAATATTTTCTATTGTGTTCTTAAATCCCATTAATTTGAGGGTGAATTTTGAATAAGTAACTGAATGCAGTCATTTATCTGGAGCGTCACCTTACAGGTTAAATCAAAATGCCCCAGATAAATTTTACAAGTGTTCTTGTGTTCTCCTCATGTCAAAGGTCAAAAGACTTTGCACTGGTTTATGCGGAACATCCGCCGTCGGGCCTGTTTTTTGGCCTGGTTGACAACAATTCGCACGGCGTACTCAAACACCTGCTGGACGCCGCGGTTGCTAAAGGCAGAACATTCCACGTAGCCTTTGGCTTTAATTTCACGAGCCATTTGTGCCCCCTCCGCTGATGTGGTGCAGTTGCCCCGATAGGCCCCCATTTCCCGCAGGTCCGTTTGTGTGGCCACAACCAGAACAGGAACATTGGGCAGGTGCTCCCGAACCTCAGGGAGCCACTTTTTGTGGACATTGGCCAGTGAGTTCGGGTTAGCCACAGAGTAACAGATGAGAACGATGTCCGCCTGCTGGTAGGATCTGGGTCGGATCTGTTGAAAGGTGTCATTGCCCGCTGTGTCCCACAGTCCCAGGCTGATGTGGACACCATCCATGTACACCTCCACCCCTGTATTATCAAACACCGTGGGCCTGTAGGACTCCGGGAAGGTCTCTGAGGTGAAGCGTACCAGCAGTGCCGTCTTTCCCACAGCGTTGTCCCCAACAAGGACACACTTAATAGACATTCCCGTCACCCTGTTCATGGTCACCTGGTGGAGTCTCACCCCTCTCAGTGTCTGCGGTTTGGGTCTTCTGGATCTTGTGGACCTGCAGAGGGTTCACTCCGTGTCTGCTGTGTTTCCGTATACAGTTGGTAGATTTATGTGGTGGCTGGTGGCCCCGACAGGTGCCGGCTCCATTTTCTGGGACTTTAGTTGAACTCACATATGTCGTCTCTCTTTTCACGGTCCTTGGTCTAAAAATATAGTCGACAGTTCTTCAGTCTCGTTACTTGCTTCTTGTAACACCACCTGCTCTTGGATCTTGTCTCCCTTTACTGAGATTCTCTTCTTTCTGACTGGAGCTGAAAACTTGTCCTTATCACCAAATTGTAGATGCTGTTCCTGAGAGCAGAGGAATATGATATTTTAGACATGTCTACAAACAGTTCAGCATCAACAACCAGTGTTCATAACAGGATATTCTTTAGCAAACAAACCTTAAATTATTTCCTTTTTATAGCCAGGGTTAGACTCTCCTTCCAGACACGGAAGTAAAGAGTTGTGTGCTTGTGTTAAAGAATTTTATATATTTGCACTCATATGTGCACACTTTCCAACTTTTAATACATCTTCATCATAAAACTTAGGACTTTGCTGTTTTGAAGCGACATTTGAAGGTTTTGGTTTTGGGTTTTTTTTTAAACGTTCCTGGTGAATAACAATATTTTGTATGAAAAAACCACAGGAGAGAATTAAGTCACGGAATGCATGCGGCCATATTGCCGTCATCAGACCTCAGCTCCATAACGCAGATGGAACATTTCAATCTGCTTTTTCCCCTCACATTAAAGTCTTCGTCTCTCTGGAACTCAACCTTTTATGCTCTAAATCATAGATAAATTATTCAATTTGTCACCTATTGATTGTGATTACACACAGTATTTTAATGTATTTTAATAAAGAAAGGGTCAGATTATAAAAGCTCAACCATAAATCAATTATAAATCTTTGGTTGTATTTCAGAGGAATCATGAAGTCTCAATAGCTGAGTAAAATTCGAGAACAAGGACAAAACAAATATTACCTTTCTGTCAGTTTGTCCAGTCTTCAACAGGCCCTCTTCATAATTTTTACAGCGTCGAGGAGCAAAGGTTCAGCCTGAAATTCAAACTTCACTTTCTGAGTTTAAATAAAATAAACCCTCGTCTACTAATGTGGTGTAAGTGTGTATTCTTTAGAGATGTAAAATGTCCCAAATTCTTGACACCTGTCTTTTGAAGCAGGGTGGTAAAGTAGAGAAAGGAAGTGCTAAAAGAAGGTAAAGAGAGAGAGAGAGAGAGAGAGAGAGAGAGAGAGCGTGCGCGAGCAGAGAGCAGCACATCCGCTGCTTCTACAGTCGAGGCACGACTGTTGCTCCCCCACAGCTGCTGTTTTTTGGTTTCTTTTTAAATTATATGTGACTGTCTGTGTGCTCTTTGCACGGGACACTGTAGGAAATTGGCCATGATGCCTTCAGGTACCACCTACAATGAAGTCTGTTTTGATTGGAAGCAGTACAAATAAAACAAGAATTCCTCATCATTTTATAATGTAAGGAACATGGATGAGCTACATTAATTCTGTTGCAAGGTCCCTGATTTGGTGCATTGTGGTCTTTAACAATAAGTGTGTGTGTGTGTGGGGGGTGATTACAGTAAAATAATTTCAGAAATTTACAAACTGCTGGTGTTCAGTGGCAGACTATATCACGTGGATGTCAGGAGATCAAGCAAATTTCTCCAATATGATTTCTGACATTGCTCCTGAACTACAGTTTGGTCATCATGTTACATTATGTTTGATAAATAAAATAACAATCAAGACAACTTTAGTATAAGGCCTTTTATTAAAAAATACTGTACTTACACAAATTAATACAAAAATACAATTATGTCTGAGTCACATGTTCATGATATATACAATAAAATTACATGATTGATGTTACAAAAATATTACATTGAGGCAATATTAAAAACACTGAATAACCTGAGAAAAAAAGCCATCTCAAAAACAGGCACATCAGGCTAAGCAAGGCTAGAAAATGACCGACTCTTAACCTGGGCGGGAATCCTGATCTATAAGCATCTTGGATTGAATTATGTGGCATTCAAAGATGAAAGAGATTCTCATGTTGGTCTAATCCACTAAAGCTGAGCACTGCAGGGTATTTGTTGTCTTAAAAAGAACCATTTTCAACCTATTAGAGAGTTTTTCCTCCCACCACCATCAGTTGTAGCTGCATCTATCACTCTCAACCCTTCAACAAATGTGAAGGAGCAGTCCTGATCTGCCCTGTGTTGCTGAATACAGCACAACATAAAGCCAACTTTATTCATAATCATCAACAGGCTTTGATGTTAAGGCTTTTAAATGCAACTCCTGGTAGGAAAGACACACTTTTCATACAACACAGAAAAGAAAATGTCTTGAGTTAACAGATTAAGATGGCAAATATATTTGATCTGTGTCTTAAAAATGAATGCCATTTAATCCTGGCAATAAAACTCTCTGAATGTAATGTACATTCATTATCTAAGACTACAACCATCTACAGATAAGTAAATGCTTCAACAAAGCCTGTAAAAAAAAAAACATCCTAGAAAATATTTTCTTAAAAATCATATGCATCATAATGTATACATGCATTAAAAACCCTTATGTTATGTGTTTTACCCTAATGCAGATAATGTACATAAGGCCTGAATTAATATCGACAATGGAACTGAGGTTTAACACATAAATTTATGATTACATTAGATTTCTAAAACCTATGGTTATTGGAAAAACAAGTGGAAGATGTACAGACTCTAGACTGATGTCAAGAAACAAATGCAAGGAGGATGATTGAGGGAGGGAGGGAAGGATAGAGTGAGCGAGAGAGAGAGAGAGTGATTGAGATTTCTTCAATAGCAGCTTGAATCAATTAACTGATGTTCTTCTTACTTCAGAGAGACCAAAACGAGTCCTGGCTTTGGCTCGGTGAACCTGATTTAAGAGATCAAAGAAAGGAAAGTGCCTCAGAATGAAAACGAGTTTCGTGAGTCATACATGCGCGTGTGCTTGAGTCTATGTGTGCCTACCTGTAGTTTGCGTTGGTGAGGTAGTTTATGACTGCGGGGCGGATGCGGGCTACACCCCCCTGACTGTGGTTCCCTCTTCCTGTGATGACAGACAGCTGAGGTCGACACAACCCCTTCTCATACGCTGCGTGATGGAAGGCCAGAGAACAACACACAAGGTGAACAAGAGCTTCCTGTAGCTCAGCAGAGCACCACGTGGACTGAACCCATCTACAACAGGCTGACTACAAGATTAACTGGAGTTAGACTGACAAACAGAACGAATAAAGACTGATCTAGATTGTTGGGACCTGAAAGGAGTATTTTCTTGCATTAATCACCACCTCATTTTCAGACTATATTTTGGTTGTTTGACATTAGTGTTTACATAGTCAGTCAGAAGATCCGCTTGATACGTTCTTGTTAGTTACGTCAATTCTCTACCGGTAAACAGTAAATACAACATAAATTAGTGATTCTTTTGTTACCTGTTGTTTTGTCGTGTAAAACCTGGACAAGATGATCAAGGGCTTCATCTACATGTAGTCCATGAAGGTCTAGAATGTTGTTGGGCAGCAATGAGGAGTTCACCCGCTCAAAGATCTGAACTGCTGCACGGTGATTCGCCTCACTCATCCGCTTACCGTGCATGTGCCCCTGTACCAAGTGATACAACATTTAACTTTACACTTTTCTGTAGATCCCTAGACACCCACTTGAAAGGAACACACTTCTCGCTCCCAGTAATATCTTTTATGAGGCTTGTGGACATTTTTTGGCTATCTAAAATTAATTTTGTCATGAAAACTTTTGCAAATGCTCAAATTAGCAAACTTATTTGGTAAATTTATCAGTTTGGCCAACGCTTTAGATGTTGCACTAAAGAACATCATGAAAAACACACATTTAGTTCATCACCTGTTGTGCATAAAAAGACGCCACCTCTTTGCGACCTTGCTTGAAAGCTTCAGCAGCCTTGGCAAAGCTCTCAAGCCGTCTCTTCCTCTGAAGGCTGGCCTCAGCCCTGAAATCCTCATACTCTGGGTCTTCTGTGTCCTGATACTCTGGCTTCATAGATGCTGCAGGCTTCTGCTTCTGCCAAATAAAGAAGGGACAGATATGTAGATATACAGTGCCTTGCGAAAGTATTCGGCCCCCTTGAACCTTGCAACCTTTCGCCACATTTCAGGCTTCAAACATAAAGATATAAAATTTAAATTTTTTTGTCAAGAAACAACAACAAGTGGGACACAATCGTAAAGTGGAACGAAATTTATTGAATAATTTAAACTTTTTTAACAAATAAAAAACTGAAAAGTGGGGCGTGCAATATTATTCGGCCCCCTTGCGTTAATACTTTGTAGCGCCACCTTTTGCTCCAATTACAGCTGCAAGTCGCTTGGGGTATGTTTCTATCAGTTTTGCACATCGAGAGACTGAAATTCTTGCCCATTCTTCCTTGCAAAACAGCTCGAGCTCAGTGAGGTTGGATGGAGAGCGTTTGTGAACAGCAGTCTTCAGCCCTTTCCACAGATTCTCGATTGGATTCAGGTCTGGACTTTGACTTGGCCATTCTAACACCTGGATACGTTTATTTGTGAACCATTCCATTGTAGATTTGGCTTTATGTTTTGGATCATTGTCCTGTTGGAAGATAAATCTCCGTCCCAGTCTCAGGTCTTGTGCAGACTCCAACAGGTTTTCTTCCAGAATGGTCCTGTATTTGGCTCCATCCATCTTCCCATCAATTTTAACCATCTTCCCTGTCCCTGCTGAAGAAAAGCAGGCCCAAACCATGATGCTGCCACCACCATGTTTGACAGTGGGGATGGTGTGTTCAGGGTGATGAGCTGTGTTGCTTTTACGCCAAACATATCATTTTGCATTGTGGCCAAAAAGCTCGATTTAGGTTTCATCTGACCAGAGCACCTTCTTCCACATGTTTGGTGTGTCTCCCAGGTGGCTTGTGGCAAACTTTAAACGAGACTTTTTATGGATATCTTTGAGAAATGGCTTTCTTCTTGCCACTCTTCCATAAAGGCCAGATTTGTGCAGTGATTGTTGAAGGACGACTGATTGTTGTCCTATGGACAGACTCTCCCACCTCAGCTGTAGATCTCTGCACTTCATCCAGAGTGATCATGGGCCTCTTGGCTGCATCTCTGATCAGTTTTCTCCTTGTTCGAGATGAAAGTTTGGAGGGACGGCCGGGTCTTGGTAGATTTGCAGTGGTCTGATACTCCTTCCATTTCAATATGATTGCTTGCACAGTGCTCCTTGAGATGTTTAAAGCTTGGGAAATCTTTTTGTATCCAAATCTGGCTTTAAACTTCTCCACAACAGTATCTCGGACCTGCCTGGTGTGTTCCTTGGTCTTCATGATGCTCTCTGCGCTTTAAACAGATACCCTGAGACTATCACAGAGCAGGTGGATTCTATTTATCATCATCAGTCATTTAGGACAACATTGGATCATTCAGAGATCCTCACTGAACTTCTGGAGTGAGTTTGCTGCACTGAAAGTAAAGGGGCCGAATAATATTGCACGCCCCACTTTTCAGTTTTTTTTTTGTTAAAAAAGTTTAAATTATTCAATAAATTTCGTTCCACTTAACGATTGTGTCCCACTTGTTGTTTCTTGACAAAAAATTTAAATTTTATATCTTTATGTTTGAAGCCTGAAATGTGGCGAAAGGTTGCAAGGTTCAAGGGGGCCGAATACTTTCGCAAGGCACTGTAATACTCAGAGATGTGAGGTTGCTGTTGAAAAACTCTGATAGAGGCCAAGGTTCAGGAATTGTGGTGAAAGTTAAAACCAAAAGAACAGAGATGAATAAATCTGGCTGTGTGACTATGACCGGGTGGTCATTAAGGGTTGGAGTTATAATCTATGGTGATGGATGGAAGAATATACAAAAATATTTCCTTGACTAAGTTATTGTTTGCTTATTGGTCTCAATGCTAAAGGGTCAGCTCAGTGGATGTCTGCTCCAGAATACATCAATTACTTTGACAACAAATCATTATTTTCGAGTCATTGATAATGCTCTTTAGCTGTCCAAATTCTAAAGATTAACAGTGTAAATAAGACAGCACTGAGAATGCAGAGCTACAGAGACAGATTACAGATCCAAATACATTAAATAAGTGTTTTGCTGATTTCTCTACATGTGTTTGTGGGTACCAGTTCCCTCTCCCCGCTGTTTGCTCTGTGGTGGTCAGTTGGAGGTGCTTGTGGAGCAACAACTGTCTTTACAGGTTCCTCATCCAGCAGAGAGCGTAGAAATAACTCTGTGTGCGTCAAACTGTAACTGTAAACATATATAGTGACATATATCAGGAGCAGGACACCGACAGCTGCAACACAAACGTTTTGTTTTGTCACAAAAGTTAATGAAGCTGTAATGATGTTTTAAAAAATTCGACTGAAGTCTGTAAGTGTCCTGCATCTCTGGAAAAGCTTCAAATTGGGTGACCCAGAAGTGTCATTAGTTAAACTGCCAACCAAAGCAAAAGCCTCACTTGTGATCTCTGAAGATGGCCTGAAGGAAGTGACGGTCAATACTGGGGAAAAGGGCATACAGCTGATTCTCCTTCAGGAGACTGGCTCCATCCAGATCAGCCAGACCTTTTCCTTTCTGAAAATGGAAGCAATGAAAACAAGGTTTAAGTGAATAAATGTCATTTTGATGGATATCAATTACATCTGGAACTGGGGAGTGCATTTGAATACAGCCTTTTTGTCACACTGTGAACAGTTATGAGCTGTTTGATACTGACTATTTCTGTATGTTCACACCTTTTCCATGTTGTCTTGTAGAGCCTGTTCCTCCTTTATAATGTCTCTGAGAGAAATGCTTGGCTGGGACACCTTCCAGTGGTCAATGAATGGCATCGGACTATCAAAAAATGCTGGTCCAGATTTGGCCATGTCCCACTCCTGCCAGTTTGTCGCATCTGAACATTTACATTTTAATAAATAGCAAGTATGAAACCTAAAATTATGTCTTTATAAAGCAAATAAAAAATGGTTTCATTAAGTTGCCTGTAACTTACCCTTCTTACTGGACAGAAAAGAAAGAGTTGCCTGCCTCTGCTTTTCCTGTAGAACAACAGAGTCAGGATTTTCACTGAATACTATCGATAAATAAAACTGCAGCTGTTTACCAGATCTTGTTATAAATTAATTAAAACAGACTTGTATTCAGTTACCTGAACACTTTCCTTCCACTTTTGGTGGAGCAGTTTAGCCAGGTTGAGGTCCATCTGTACTGCACAGTCATCGGTAGAATCTGATCATTGTAGACAGGAGTGAAGGAATGGATCAGCTCAACAACAATGACCCCTGCAGCTTGGTTTTAAATTTTACTGAGAGTAATAAACTGAATCAACAGAATACAAAACCTAACTCTGTTTTGATTCTCAGTAAAGTCAAAATCTATTTATACCAAAAGATATTATTTGAGAAAGTTATCAGATTATGTCACTCCAAGGTCATCAAATACAAGTGATGCATTACATCAATATGCTATACAGTAATGTGTGTCTGTGTGTGCGTATGTGTGAGAGTAGAATGTGATTTTCTAAAATATGCATATATCATACTTGGGTTGATCTGCAACTGTCCTGTGTTGTAAAAATATCTCTTATGATCTCTGTAACTTATACACAATATTTGATGAGTTCTTTAAGAATCACTTCCTGTCTTATTTACCTGGGTCCACTCCCACTGGGCCAAACAGTTCTATTAGCTGGAGAGCCACCTCAGTGGGTAGCTTCAGCTCCACACTCTGGATATCCAAGTGATGACTTCCAGCAGCTCCCATGTGTCTTCTTCCAGGTATGTCCTTTTTTTCTTCTTCCTCTATCCTGTTTAGCTCAGCCTGCAGCAACGCACTGACCGCTTCCATGCTGGCCAACTCATCCTCAGTTTCAACAGTTGCCTCCTCAGTTACCAATCCTTCATCCCAAACTTCTGATCCCACTTCCTGTTCTTGTTCCATGCCTGTTCTCTCTCCTGCATTTGTCACGAGATGTTCTGTTTGAAGGGATGTTTCCAAAAGTGAAGTTGTTTCAGAACAACCTTTGTCCGTAACTGTACATTCAAGATGACCCCCAGAATTGCCGGGTCTCCAATCTGACTCTGACATTTTGTCCTCAATCCCAACAGGCTGGTTCTGAGTGTGACGTTTCTCTATTGCATCGGGACATGTTGCGTTTTCCACAACAGGCTTTATCTCATTTCCTCCATCCTCTGTACCATCCTTCAGTTTTTGGTCTACATCTTCTTCTTTGAAGAAGATCTCTCCAGAGTCCAGCAATAAGTTGGTGGTCCATTCCAAGTCCTGATGACATTTGTCAAAGAGATCCTCCAGGGTGTCAAAACTAACCAGTTTAAAATGACGGCTGAGGATGCGCAAACTCTCAAGTCTGTCTTGACTTACCCCAAGGTCTTTGTCTTCCAGCTGTGTGCTTTTGTCATGCACCACACGATACGGCACCTCTCTGTGGCTGCGTGAGTGAGCTGCAGTTGACAACTTAAACCAAGAAGAATTACCAGACAGCACAATAATGTTATGAAGTTGGCTATAAGTGGCGATGAACTCTTCATCTAGGTTATTCTGATTACTAAGACGCCAGAGAAAAGCAAAGTCCTGTGGTTCTGTCTGGGAGAAACAGTCTGAGACTCCTACAGACAGAGGGGAAGACGGCTGAGGCTTCGATCTTGACTGGATGGAAAGGTCAGAATTTGGCTCAAGACAAGTACTCCATTCAGGACCTAAATGTTGAACATCAGTGTTAGTGCTCATCTGACAACTGTTAACATTTATTGAGCCTACCACAGAATCCACTGAAGAAGAGGGGCAATTCTGGGTGAAGGTGAGGGCTAGTTTACACTGCTTTCCTGATCTACGGCCCTGATGCTGCTTCCTCTCCTGATTGCCTCCAATACAGGAACTACTTTCTGCTCCAACAGAGTTCCCACAAACAGGACTCAGATTGAAGTTGCTATTTTGACTTACATTGGCAACAGAACTAGTATGTGTGCTGCCATCTACCTCGGTGACAGTAGTATCAAGCTCCATATCATCACCACAGTGTACATCTGCCTCAACAGTGTCAGATAGAGCCAATGAACTAATATCAGGAGATAAGAGGGGACTCGTAATGGCTGGTTTTAAAGCCAGAGATCCCGTTTCATTGTGACTTTCCTTGTTGATATTTACATCATTTTCTGCTTTGGGAACTCCCCAATCATCCATTAAGGCTACCGTGGTATTAGAAGAGTCATTCATCTTCTGGTCCAACACAAAGTCAGGTAATTCTCCATGGCTGCGGTTTAGTAACATGTCTTGTTCTTTCTCTTTACTGCTGGAGCTACCATAACATCTATATGCTTCCTCCTTGTTTGGCTCTAATTCTTCTTCAGAGCTTGAAGATAGGGAGGATGAACTGAAATTGTCCATCTGAATGTCAGCAACATCTGTCTGAATAAGATCCAGAAGCTTCTGAAACTCTGTTTTATCGGCCTCAGGCTGTAATTTGTTTTGGGTTTCATTGGATCGAGATGCAGCTTCGTCTGTGTTCTCATGTCTTTCTTTACACCCTTCTCTTCTCTTCCTCACCTGGCGCTGCTGTAGAAACCCCTCACATGGCCAGTCTCCTGTAAAATCCATTTGAGGTATGCCTTGTACACCCTCGTGCCTCAGCAAGTCACTTGTTTGTGTTTCCTCTTCCTTTGACCTTTCTTTGTCCCCCAATTTTCTATCTGATTGGTTGGCATATTTCACCAGATCTGCAGGCTCCAGGTTGTCCAAACAAGATCTCCTACTTGGCCTCTCTCGTCTTACTCTTTGTCCAATTGTCTCAGAAAAAACTGCAGACATTTCATCACCCTGCTGATCTTCATTCATCACTGACTCCACTAGACAATCTGGGATTGTCTGATCAACTGTCAGATGATGTAGCTCCAACTGTGCATCCAGCTCACATTTTACTTCATCTGAATCTATGTCCTTGTCCATCTCTGGCATTTCAGGATTTTCTGCGGCTGTTCCAGTTGGTTGAAAATTGAGGGATTCTAATTCAGTAAACCTGCAGGCTCCATCTTCCACAAGTCCCATTTCACCACTAAGACCAGTAGAAGAAACATCAGGAAGTGAGGAGAACAGATGAGGATGAGACAATTCAGGCTGTCCAACAATGTCGGGACAATGTGTCTCAGAAGATAACAACCTGGAGAAATCAGAGGAAATGTGGATGCTTCACCTCACAGCACAAGAGTGGCACAGCATTTTTAAACAGTGCTATTTCTTAAATATTTATTCATCTAGATTAAATAATTTATTTGTCAGCCGATAAAATTGAACATCGACTAGTTAAATGTATAATATCAACAAAGCAGACCAACTGCTCTTACTCAGAGCTTTCATCCTCCAGAAGGTGGCATTGTTGGAACTCCATCTGTGGTCCTAAGATGGACTGGACAGAGACAACACGCTCGTACTTACTGAGCATATGCCGTATGGTCTCCAAAGGCACGTCATGTGTGGTACGTCTGCACACATAAAAAGGACAAATACAAACTAGGTTTCTTTAGCATAGATATTGCTTAACTGCCACTTTACAAGATTATTAGAAAATCTAAATATTACATATACTTGTTACTTGTATTAAAACAAAAATTTGGTTTATATTCATTTAGCCATTAGATTTTTAAAAAGGTCTAACTGAAATCAATCACTGGAAAAATAGTAAATATCATTATTCTTGTACCTCATCAGTTCTCTGGGCTTATACCGCCACCATGTGTCTGGCTCCCGGAACAGGACCTTGTATCCATGTTTGACTGCCTAATACCAAAAAGAGACCAAAAGGACTCTATATGCATTGTTTCAATGTGAGGTAAACATTATGAATGTAGTTTCTAGAGTGCTAAATTCTACAGTTAGTGATAAAATATCAATATTTCCTGTATTGCAGGAGATTTGACTGACCTGAATCACATAGGGTCTCATCTCCCAGCCTTGCAGGTTTGTGTTGTCGATGATAATGGGGTTAGAGCCCCTTTGAAAAGCTTCTTTGGCTGTGCCATGAAATTGTGACGAGAGAGAAGGAAAAATAAACTTGATCGACATGATAAAATATGCTTATGCCTTTTCTCAACAGGTTGCCGGTTGGTAAACAATAATCCTAATCTTTTTGTTCCACAAGAGACAATGAGATGGATTCTCTACTGCCAGTTCAATAAATAAGTTAAATAAGACCATTTTATCTAAAGATTATTGTGATTGACAAGTTGGCCTTAGTCAATTACAGAAGATCAAAAAAACTCTGGGTTGACCTTCAGTGTCCATTTTTGAAAGAAGAGTCTCTTGGTGCCGAGTTGTCTTACCTCTTTTGTGGTTCGACTCGTGGGCATCCCCCAGAGCATTGGGGTTAAACTGATAATCTCCATTGTGAGTGAAATAGTCATCTGTGGATAGTATAACAGCACCTGGGTTATGTTCCATCAGGGCTCTACAGAAAAACACACACACATTGAGGTAAAAGTCCCTCATTCTCAAAAACAAGCAAATCCACAGAAATAATTCTCATTTAATCATGAGGAGATCCACAAGCGAGTATATGAATGAAAGACAGGAAAAAAGAAAAGGGTTGTTCACAAAAATATATGTGAATATCACAAATTACGAGAGTATTGAAAGCTTTTTTTTTGTTTTTTTTACCTTGCCAAGGTTGACTTCCCAGAGCCAGGAGCACCACGCAGCAGCACAAGGACCCTCCCATGTAGCCTAAGCCGGTTGTGAGGGACAGGCAGGGCCCAGGACTTTGGAATAGTAGCAGAGGGTCTGAGAGGTGCTATACTGATGGGCCTGTGACTTGGCCAGGGAATCGAGGCCTGTGGCTGGTTGGTCAAATTGGAAGGCAGCTGAGCAACAGGGATGATAAAGGCAGGCCCTTGGTTTTGACCAACATGTGGAGTAAATACAGGAGCGTCTATGTTCAAGGGTGACTGTAAGTAGCCACTTGGCTCTGGAGTCAAGACGCTTACTTTAGCTCTTGCTCCTCCAACAGCAGTATTTACAGACATATGAAAAGGCTGTTGCTTTTTATACACCTGAAAAGCTGAAGGACGCCCGGATGCTCCCAGATCCAGTGAAGGTTTTGGCTTGTCTGTAGGTGTTTCTGCCATCAGCTGTGTGAAGTCCATTGATGGTTTCTCTTTGATAACACTCTCATTCTCCCAAGTGCTGGGTGGGTCAAGTACAGAGGAAGCTCCATACATCTGGCTCCCCTGGCTACCAGATTCAAGCTGCAAGCTAGACTGAAGCAGTTCAGGGAGGTCTTGTTTTGAAATTAATGGAGAGGACGAGTTCTGGCTAATGTGTTGCTCTTGTTGTATGGTTCGGGTCTCTAGCTCCTGATCAACCAGGAGGTCTAGTTCTTCTCTCAGAGAGTCAGAGCAATGATCAGTGGAGTCAGCTTCTGCTCCTGAATTAGATAAGAGTTGTGGACTGAGCAGGGCTGAGACAGTACGCTCAAAGCCAGAGATCGGAGATGGTCCTGGAGCTGCACCTTCAGCGGCGATTGAAAGCTCCAAGAGAGAGTCCATAGCATGTTCAACTAAAACAAAGAGTGTAAAAATTAATCATTAGTCTGATTTCTAGTGCTAGGATGAGTTTTTACAATCCAGGAGTTAATATAAAAATATTAATTCCTGGATTGTAAAAACTCATCCTTGTGTCTTTAAACTAAAATCCAATCGACATTATGATTTAGCTTTGTGTGAGGGCCATTCAATCTGAATTTCCTACTTAAAGTTAAAATGCCATTTCCCCTCAAAATATATTAACAGGTGTAGTGCACCATTGTTGTGATGTGGTTCTAAATCCACTGATAAATGATAAGTGTTTCTATTAAAACCAGCTACGACCATTTGTGGTTTTATCAATTAAATAGGAAGCCATAACGAGTTGTCTCCATCCTATCCTGATTATGAGTGCTATATAATCGGCTCACTCAGCTGAGAGCTGTAAATATTCTGTCTTCTAAAATCATTAGGGATTGGTGTAAAAACCAATGGAACTTTTCACTGAAAAACAAGGTTACTGAATTTAAATCAACTGCAACATCAGAAAAGACAGTAGCAAACACAATTTATATTATGTAACTCAACTGTCCTGATGTGACGTAGGTTACGCAAAACTCGAAAGTACTTTTGTTTGATTTTGAAGGAGACTGTTTTTTGATTCGTTACAGTTAACATGAAGTGTAGCTCTTGATAAATGGTTGTCTATTGTCGGTTTAACTCATCTTCAATAAGCATGCGACGTTTGTGCCGTTATAACATAAGTGACATGAACAACGCTTTTAATCAAGTAACAAATTCAAACGGTGCGGTTGCATAAGTGTTATTGTGCTTATATTCCATCGATCGGGATATACTGTATGTCCGTCAACATATGGCTCTGGTACAAACAGGTACAACAGGTGAATATGAGCGCGTGGTCCGACAACTATTTCTACCTTGGAGGAATCGTCTGCTAACAAGCTGAGCGTCTCAATATATACACGTTTATCGATCAATATCATTCCCATAACCCGCAGAACAGGTTGTAACACTGGTGTTTGTCGCTACCTTTAAAATCACACTCGGCTAGGACGATGTAGATGACGTCAGGGTCCAGGTGAGAGAACATCTCCTGCATCCCCTTAATGATTCTCTCTTTGTCGGAGTTAGACAGTGGGGCGCTGGATGGAAAGTTGCCCGCCATAGCGCTGTCAAATTCATGAGGTCCTCGACGACCCGTGTTTTGATCGGGGCTTCCCACTTCCGGCGGCCCGCCAGGAACTCTGGCTGGACTCTGGTCGCTTTTCTTTTTGCGCGGCATTTCGGGCTCCAATCTGCTACACACAGCGAACTAGGTAGCCACGGACAATGAGAAGGTAGCGCGGAAGTAAATGCATGATAGCGCCTCTGAGAAGTAAACTACAACTGCTGAGAGTTACGACATCGGTACAACACTTCCAGAGGCGGAACTAACCGAAAACACGTCCGTTCCAGGGCTGATGGGCGTCACGTGCTGTAAAGCCGGAAATGAATTAAAGCTATGTGCACAGGAATGTGTGGATTCTCAATCATCCAGTCATAGTTATCCAAGGTAGTTTTCTGTGTCAACTGGACTGTTTTTCTTCTCTTTTGAAGACGTTTCGACTTCTATCCAGAAGGCTTCTTCAGTTCCAGAAAACTACACAGAAAACTACCTTGGATATTTACACAGGAAGTTACGGAGTCCCTAAAGGGACATGCACAAAATTAAAAAAAATTACCTTTATTTGGCTTTCAACAACTCCTCGGATATTTCAACTGCTGCTAAGTAAGTTTCTGGTATGCACTAGTTTTATAAAGTCCTCATTTTGGTTTACAGTTCTTGAAATTACCAGACCTGGTCTACAGTACCTTTTATATTTTAATGTAGGCCTTTATTAAAAGAACATTGCTTGATTGTTAATCTCCATCAAAAGATTCTGCAGGAATGACAAATAAATGACTTCTGAAACCTGAAATGCTATTTTGGCGCAAGGGATACACTGATTTTGAACGTCATTGATTTTTGTTTATAAAGAGAACTAGAATCATCTGCCAAAACCAGGGATATAGATGGATGTCCACCAAAGGCAAGGAGCAATTCTTTAAGGACTAGACCCAAGAGGAACACGATGGCTCCATCTCTAAACCTATTTTTCTAAATGGCCCAATTGAGCATTTGGATACTTTTCAGGCACTTCGGATTCTGTATTACTGCCTTCATTGAGGGGTAATTATCTTATTTGGGTGGATGCATTTACTACTAGCATTTACTCCATTGCAATATGCATGATGGTCTACTGTCGAAATCTAAATTGAGGGAGTAGGCGAGGTTTCTTCAGGTGGGAATCAGTGGATTTCTTCATCTCTCTCTTTTCTGATATAGAAATTTTATCTTAGAAAGCAAGTAGCGGCTGCTTATGATGCACCCTGCTGGGTCCTCTCTTCTCTTCTCTTCTCTTCTCTTCTCTTCTCTTCTCTTCTCTTCTCTTCTCTCTCTTCTCTTCTCTTCTCTTCTCTTCTCTTCTCTTCTCTTCTCTATATCCATCTAAACGTATTGCCATCTTCATAGCTTTATGCTAACCTACTGACCTCCAACCCTGCTGACCCACTCAACTCCTATACCAGCAGTTTGTTATAACTTTCCATGATCTCTTCCTATTCTTTCCTCTACCTGTCCTCTCCACTTCTCCTCCTTTTCTACCCAGCTGGCCATCAGCAGGAGAGTCCTTCTGCATGAGCCTGGTCCTGCTCAAGGTTTCGTCCTGTTAAAGGGGAGTTTTTCCTTGTTGGGTCTCAGGCCCTGGGATTCTGTAAAGCGCCAAAAAACAATTTTGATTTTAACAGACGCTATGAAGCTTGATTGACTGATTGATTGATCTGTCTGTTTAAAAAAAAATACATTTGAATATACCCTTTTGTTTCTCGCCAGGTTGAGGTAGATGAGACCTGCTGAATGTGGGATTCCCATGTCATGAGGCCACTGAAGAATGACAATGAATGCCCTGCTGTCAACCCAAAAACCTGCATGTTTCCAGAACTCCAAAGAACTTATATCTGTTTTTCAGAAGTGGAATATTGCACATATTGCATATTGCATAGATATTGCACAGTTTTGTCAGAGTAAATGCACATTCTAATCATCATTCTGAAGGTGGAGGTCACAGTTACATCTCCCAACAGATGCTTTTAAGAAATGAATTAAGATATATCCATAATTTATTACATCTATATTAAAGCACACAATATTTCTGTAGCTCAGCTAGAAAATTACGGTTTTACTTTCAGTTATGTGTATCGTGGTGTTATTCAATGTATTGGAATTTAGTCACTGACAAATTCAATAATGATATTTATGTAAATGTTGATGTAACCTTGAATTAAAAGCATATGCCAATTAACTTCCTGTCAAATTTAAAACTTTCTTTGTGAAAATTCAATAAAGTCAATAAAATAAATCTCCCTAAAAGAGAAAAGAATAAATAAATATATAACGCCTGTCTATTTTATTGGGTCCTTGCTGGGTCCTTCAGGCGCTATGGACTGCTGTTTCATTCTTCCATCTGATTCGTTCATTTGACAGAGAAAATAGGTGTTTGGTTTTGTGGAAAAGCGTTGTTGTAGTATTGAAACTTGTACACCGCAAGAATGTCAGAGGAACGATCAGAAAGATCTGATGGAAGAATTGTTAAAATGGAAATCGACTACAGTTCAACTGTAGACCAGCGTCTCCCGGAATGCGAAAAAATGGCCAAAGTGAGTATGTTCGAAAAGAGGCCAGCGCTGGCTGAGTCATGGTGCATCACGGTCTGATACCTTCGAAGCTAACGTGTATTAGCATTACTTACGCTGTTTTAAAAATACATGTATGTCTATATATAATCGTAAATTTAGAATCACTACTAAAGTCAGTGCATCTAGATACATTTTTATCACAAAACTTGTTGAAAACAAGGTAGCATGCTAACCGTTTAGCGGATATGCTTTTTAATATATTGGCAGTGTCAATACACTGACGTGCTTGTTGGAATGCCAATAAAACTCAATGATATTTGTGAACATCAAAATCACGTCAAAAGATTTTCATCCTGAATAAATCAATGTTTCACCCATAGGAGGGCAAGCTGCAAGAGGCCATCGAGGGTTTGTTGTCACTGGAGAAGCAAACGCGAACGGTAAAATGATTGAACTTGTTTTGATATCTTTAAGGCGGATGACGTTTTTGTTTAAGCAATATGGTGTTAGACATTTATAAAGTCTAAGAATATTTTATTTCAATAGCTGTGTCCTTAAAAGCAGTGGATTTCCAGATAATTTGATATGATGTTATTGATAAAAGTAGTGAATTTACTAAGAACAGTAAAATTATTGGTGTTTTTTGAACCTCTGACTTCTGTCAGGCATCAGACATGGTGTCCACCTCCAGAATCCTTGTGGCTGTGGTGCAGATGTGCTATCAAGCTAAAGACTGGGATGCCCTGAATGAAAACATCATGTTGCTCACCAAAAGGAGGAGTCAGCTTAAACAGGTTGATTACTAATAACTCTTTACTAATCTAAATGGTGGTTGAAAAATAAAATCATTGTGATCCAATACCCCCCCCCCCCCCCCCCCAACTCGTTTCTTTTGGCAATATAAACAGTTGTGTAAATGTCATTGAAGTGAAAGAAATAATGTAAAGTCATATTGTAAAGTAATACTCAGATGCCTTATCTCTCTGTGTCCTCATCAGGCTGTTGCCAAGATGGTGCAAGAGTGCTACAAGTATGTGGATGCTGTGACAGACCTCAACATCAAGCTAAGACTTATTGACACACTTCGCACTGTGACAGCTGGCAAGGTTTGTTCTTTTATTTAGATTTCTGACAATGTGTACTCTACTGGAAAAAACGGCCAGGTCCCACCTTCTTTCCTGCTAATGTTTTAAGAATGCTGTCATCATAGATCTATGTAGAGATTGAGCGTGCAAGGCTAACGAAGACCCTGGCCAATATCAAGGAGCAGAGTGGAGATGTCAAAGAGGCAGCAGCCATTCTTCAGGAGCTGCAGGTATTTCATGAACCCAGCTTGCAATTTTTGACAGGTAAAATTGGCACACAGCTCTGTTTGAGATGTTGTTTTCAACCTTGGTTCTCTCCTGCATGCTTAGGTTGAGACATATGGCTCCATGGAAAAAAAGGAGAAAGTGGAGTTTATACTTGAACAAATGAGACTTTGCATTGCTGTTAAAGATTACATCCGCACCCAGATCATCAGCAAGAAGATTAACACCAAGTTCTTTCAGGAAGAGGGCACTGAAGTAAGGAGATATCTGACATGTTGGCTTTCATATAACACTGAACTGTTTTGTGAAGTTAAATTGACAGGATGGTTTGGTTTGCCGTCTGTGTGATCTCATTAGTAACACTGTTACTAAACACAGGGTTTTGTCTTATTGTAATATATCAGGAATCAAAGTTGAAGTACTACGACCTAATGATCCAAGTGGACCAGCATGAGGGCTCTTACCTTTCTATCTGTAAACATTATCGTGCCATCTATGACACCCCCTGTATCTTAGAGGACAGCAGCAAGTGGCAACAGGTATGTGAGTCTTTAATGTGTGGTTTACTGTGGTTTAGTCAGTGCCCACAGCAAGCGAGGAGGTTGTAGATGTAAATATACAATCACAACTATGAATGTAGATGCCATTGGAGTCATGTGGTCACATTTTTACTTGGGGCATTTTCAATTTGTGTTTAATTTTGTTGTTTGTCAGTAGTTGAAATAAGATACAAATATTTTAATTTAACTTAAATGAATAAATGATTGCGTATCACCTTATTTTGCTTACATGCACCCCAACAAAACACAGTTATTTAATATAGGACATCTAAAAATAGGTCGCCAAACAGTTGTAAGTTCTAATTGGTTTTTTTGAGGTGCTTTTCATGAAAATATGATTTTCATATGTATGCTTCGTCTCCGTTGTTTTTCAGGCCCTGAAGAGTGTGGTGCTGTACGTTATCCTTTCCCCTTACGACAATGAGCAGTCGGACCTTGTGCACAGAATCAGTAAAGACAAAAAACTTGAAGAAATCCCCAAATACAAGTACGACAATCCTGAGAACATTGATTCCATCAGATCGATTCGTCTTATGAGACGTGGGTATAAGTTTCACGTTTTCGTTTGCAGGGATCTTCTGAAACAGTTCACCACAATGGAGCTGATGCGCTGGACCTCACTGGTCGATGATTATGGAAAGGAGCTGCGAGACGGCTCCCCTGACAGCCCTGCCACCGATGTCTTTTCCTATTCAGAGGAGGGAGAGAAGCGGTGGAAGGATCTGAAGAACAGAGTGGTGGAGCATGTGAGTTGACATCTGTTGCTGCTTTTCCACTGGCAGCCCCGTTTGCCCCTGTGAGCTACAGTATTTGAGCCCAGTGTGGTTAAGGATAATGTGTGTGTGTCGTAAATGCTGACAGAGTCCCACAGCAGTTGTCACTGGCACGGCGTAACATTTGGTTGAAAATCAGATTTTATATGCCATGCATGTGTTTTTATCTTCCTGAAAAAGTCCCATGCCTTTTAGCATCTGTGTAAAGCTGAGCCAGCTCAGGAGAGAGTTCTGCTTGCTCTGAGCAGACTGATTTGGGCAGACACACATTGGCCCCACTCTGGAGAAGGTCCATCTTGACCGCTACTCAGTTCAACAAAGGAGCTGATGGAGAAGCAAACTGACGTGGCATGGTCTGGTTTCATGTGAATAAGGGGCATGAGCATCTAACCATACACTAACGCAGGTCTGATATGGGGCAAAATATTAGATCAATTTCAAATTTAGTGTCGAAATATTGTAATAATATCAGTGGGCTCAGGAGAACAGAGTGACTGAACCTCATCGGATCTTTAAAACAAGTCACTTTTACTGTCCTTGTTTGTCTTTTTAATACTTTTAGCATCCTGTCTGGTTATTCTGACCATGCAGCTCCTAAACTGGAAGTATGCTGTAAACTCTTACAAGTTGGTGTGTATTAATGTTGTTCTGCTCGTTTCTCTAGAACATCCGAATAATGGCCAAATATTACACCAGAATCACAATGAAGAGGATGGCAGGACTCCTCGACCTCTCTGTTGATGTAAGCAGCACTAATACTCCAAAGATTCTTAAATCTGAAGCTCAGAAAAACACTTAAGTGTGACTTTATGACTCTTGTCGTTCACTAATGGATTCACTTTTTGTTTTTATTTTAAAAAATCCGTATCCATTGTATAAGTATGAGCAAATGAGTCTCTGCTTGTATTTCAAGACAGCTGGTGTTAGATTTAATATTTATTGAATGAATATGAAACACAAAGGTAATAATGTAAGACTAATAGTAAATAAAAATGTTCTTATCTATTCCTCAAGGAATCTGAGGAGTTCCTCTCCAGCCTTGTTGTAAACAAAACCATCTATGCCAAGGTGGACCGAATGGCCGGCATCATTAACTTTCAGAGACCCAAAGACCCCAACGACCTGCTCAACGATTGGTCCCACAAACTCAACTCGCTCATGTCTCTGGTCAACAAGACCACGCATCTTATTGCCAAGGAGGAGATGATTCACAACCTGCAGTGAATTGGCAACAAGTTGCTGCTATTGTCTTTTTGGTTATCATTTGTCTGTTTTTCTTCTGCTTGATTCTTTTTGAATTTGCAGTATGTTAACTGGGAATACAACATTTCCCAAATAATTGGGGGAGAAAAACATTTGCAACACATAACCAGTACCTGAAACCTTTTTGTTTTATCTAGAGTCCAGTAAACACCGACAACCAACATGTCAGTAGCTTCCACTCGGGCAAAATTTCTTTATCAAAATGTCTGTAAAACTTGAAAGTGTTTGTGGAGCAATGTAAACAATAAATCCATCACATTCGGTGAACTGATAGTGCAGCTTCTAATTATGACGGGAAGTCGTTTATCACTGCAGACAGTTGTCAACAATGCTCAAGAGGTTTCTGCTGCATCTGAATAAATCACATGAAATCTCTTTTTTTTTCTCCGCTCCTGCAGTTATACACTTGATCTCAGCTCATTTTAAGAATCTGACCAGAACATCTGAAATCATGTCTGAAGAAAACATTCATTTTCTTACACTTAGACTGGATTAACTATGTAACTCAAGGCTGTAGTTGCTTTAACTTAAACACATTTTGCATGTACACCCATTTAATTTCAGTTACTGGAGACATTTGAAAATTCTGATGGATGTTTAAAAAACCTCAAATATTTATATGGAGACCAAACTAACTTGATAATCTTCGTAAGCATTGACTCATTTTCAGCCATTTTAGGCGTCTTTATGCATGCAAAGCCACAAATTATAAGAATAAAAGAATACTTTGAGCTCATGCATGTGTAATAACGCCCTGTTATATTGTTATTCACTTCAAATGTGGCCATTCCTGGCTGGCTGTGTAAAGGAAGAGAAGGGGGAGATAGGGCAGGAGAGGACAGAAAAATGGACACACAACAAAGAAAGCCTAAAACACTGGAAAGTTGACAAATGCTTATTAACAGCTCCTGTTGTGCTCATCTCTGAGGGCCAAACACATTCTATTTCTGCAACTATTTGCTCTACAAAAACTTGATATTTTTTAACATGTTTACCTGCACCCAATGTTACAAAAACTGTTTTTATATCACGCATAATGTGGAAAAAAATATATAGTGTCAACGTACAGGTTTAATAACAATTACATTGAAAATAATAAAGAACAGAGCCACACCTGCTAAGTATAGATCAGAATAGCACATTTAGATAAAACTGAAAGACAGAATTGAAATGAAGTTCAAAGTCTGTTTCGGAATCAGAATATCTCCCGGTTCAGAACCAAATTCTCACCACCGTTTGAGTGGGTTTAACCGAAAGTGTGTCCGTTATTTCAAAATAAAAGATTTCCGCCGCGGGACTCGATTCTTCCTTGTACTATAGAAATATAGTCTCTCGATGCAGTCAATGCGATCAGAATTGGTATTTGTGAAAATATATTATATTTCTGACTTTTTCCATCCGAAAAGTAGGAAAATAGGTTAGAGGAAAATTCCCTATTTAGTTGTATGTAGAAGGAAATACATGAGCCATTCATGACTTAGATCGTAAAATAACACTGTATGTAGGAGTGTGACACCTAAAAACATATTATAAGCAAGAATTTGACCGATTTATTTCGACGTGATTTGAAAGAACAAATTGTTTCTGACTCCCGCCATGAACGTGGTAATGCTGTGCCCCGATGGGCCTGAAGGGGGCGCTTGACCCTCAGTCTTCACTCACTACTGGGTGAACCAACAGAGAGCTTTGTGCCGAAAACTAACCCAACCTGTGTCAGACTAATGAATTAAAACGGCCCCACTTGAGAGGTAACTATTACCGGCGAGACGCTAGCCAGATATACCGACTCTTTAATCGTGGTTTTATATTTGTAGATGGATTAATATTGCATTTGTTTAGGGGTGCTAAAATCTCTGGAAGCAAGTTAGTGGTGTGAGAGGAGGGCTCAAGGCTACGGTAGCTGCCCTTCCTCCTGGAAACTAGCGGCAGTACACAGCGATGCGTTAAAGTTAAAAAGACAGTAACAAGTAAATTAGCTTCGTTTTTAAACTTCATAAAGTTGTTGCACTTGTTTGGAACCTTTTTTATTTTACTATGAGGTTGGTCATTTAGGCATATATTTGAATATACTTAACTTGCTTCAGTGATTGTAGCTGGTGATGTGATGGGTACCTGGACAGTTTGAGGCCTAGGCTAGCAGAAGTAGGCTAACCAGTTAGCGTGAGCGGCTCCGGTGTATTAGCTGCTAGCTGCTAATATTAGGTCCTTCCCGTAAAACGCCAGTGGTTCTCCTGTGATGTTTGCTATCGAGCTAATTTGCTAAACCCTCTGACATACGCTGGCTGCTCGTGTTTTTGGATCCCTCATGGCACAATTTACCGTTTCACCCATCCACAGGGTCAGCGAATCTTTATCCGTGGTGGTTTCTGGAGCTATATAATAATGGATTAGAAATTAAGGCGAACTGTGGAGTTGATTTTAGCTGGCGTGCTTTAGCATGCGAGCTAATAATATGCACAATGCTGTATTATTGTTGGCTTGGCTTTTTGCCCTCAATGTCTTCCACGCTGGTTTATTATCCACTACAGCTACACGCTGCTATCAGGTTTAGTGATCGAAATATGTGGTAAACAAATGAAAATTAGGTTTGCAAATATGATTTTTGATAAGTGCAATAGCATGTTGGGTTGAACTTTTGTTTTCTGACCCATAGAGGCCAGTAGAAGACCGTCTGGACGAGACAGCAACGAGTATGGAGTTCCCACAACAGCAGAAAGCAGCGGGGGAAGGAAAAATCACTTATCCTCCTGGAGTGAAGGAGATCACTGATAAAATAAGCAACGATGAGGTGGTGAAGCGATTGAAGGTATTGTAATCATTCTACATAGTTGGCATGCTGAGGTTTAAGGGTTGGGAGTGATAAGGTGATGGCAAGAGTCTGTGGAGTTTGGGTTATAACTTTGAATAAAAGGGGCCTTAAAGCCAGCCCAGTGTCTCCTGTCAGGACGGCGTGTTTCTAGTTTTCTGTCCTCTGTCCATTTCCTGTGCTGTACGATCAGGTTTTATAGTTACTTAAATACAATCATCTAAAGTTAAGTAAATGAGTTGGTCCAGAACTCTCAGTATCTGAAACACAAAGTTCTTTGGACAACAAGGCGGGGACGCCTTGTCCTTTGGTTTGTTTTAATACAGCAGAATCTCTTTGAATGGGATTGGAATGACACACGATGGTTTCAGATCAGAATCATGGAGTTTCTGCACCTAAGAGAGACAAATCTCCCATCACACGTCAATAACAGGACCGTGCTTTGTAAAAATGCCAACAGTTGAAAAGCAAGTTTGGTTTTCCTGTTGTTGGAGGAAGGCTTTGTTTGTATGTGGATTCGTGCTGATAGGTAACAGGAAGTTTTGCAGTTAATAGTGCAAATAATGCAACACTGACAGACAGAGTCGAACCTATCTCAGCAGTTTTACTCTGCACAACTCAGTCAGGCCTCTGTCTTTGAGGTTTTTGCAAAACATACTGTAGATGTTAATATTTTAATCATCAGTCAAGGAACATCAGAGATCAACAGTGTTTCCGTTGGCTGCCGTCAGGAACATGTTGGGGCCTTGATGGCCAAAAGTTGTTCACTGTTGTTGAGACTTCAGTCAGTTGAGATTTACAGGTTACTCCAGTTTACTCCAGCTTAACATTTACTTCCTGTCTATTCCCATGTGAATAATACTGCACCAGAGTCTGTACTTTGATAATCCTGTCAGTTAAAGTCACACCTTCAATTAGATTTGCAGTTAATAATTACAGTATGTTTTATCTGTAACACTGGGTTTGGTCCTGTGGTTTTGATGTAGCAGCAGTCTCAGCTCTAGAAAGGACGCAACCATATTTTTGAGTCTCTGTTCTTCCCATTTGACTCATGTCACGTTGAGCCTGGGCGACAATGTTCCTGGGTTTATCGTAGGTGTTTTGGACAGGAAGAATCCATCATTGTCATTTATTTTCTCCAGGAATCTCTCAGAAATGGCCCTGCTGACATGGGCACATTGGCAGTAGATCCTAGGGGTCGTGTGCAGATCTGCAGTGTATATTGGTACTGGGGGGGGTTATCATGCTGGGGAAGCTCCTTTAGGCTGTGTCCTTATAATGCAATTAGGTTTTAGTGTACAGTATGTGCATTTGTCCCTTGGAGACATGAGATATTGTGTGTCAGGTTGTTATTACATTTTCTGCACAGCATTGACGTGTTGATGACACAAGGTTTCACAATCGAGTTCACAAGCTATTAAATATAGATTCCTAATCTTTTTGGTTATCATATATTAGAAAAATGGACTATCCATTTACAAAATGAACATTATATTTACTGCATGCAGCTGCAACATTTCCATATAGTTTAAACAGTGGAGCTACAGAAATACAGCTGTTGTCTGGTAAAGACTTGTAGAACTTTAAATTGATTTAGAACTGAGGGTTGATTATGGGAGTTAGCAAGCCAAACCATCACTATGCTAGCCCTATTGAACCACGGGCATGGACAACACTTGTTAAGTCTGACTTGAAATCGGAATCCACTGGTTGATTTTCTTGAAACTAGCTGCATTATTAAAATGGATTAAATTGAACGCCTCTTAAATGAGTCCCACGCCTCTCAGATGTAGACAGCTTTCACCAGCTGGGCTCCAATGGTTCGAGCTACGAATGACAGAGGTGTGTGTGTGTGTGTGTGAGAGCGTGTGTGAGTGAGCATAGGTCTCTGCGGTCCGCTGGAGCTGTTGGCCCATCCCCCACCACTCAGATCAGCCCCGTTCAGTGAGCTACGCTGTGCTGTGTTAGCGTGCTCATGTGCACGCTATGGTTTTAGAGGGAGAAATAGTTTGAAGTCGAGCTTATTATAATTATCACTTTACAATTATTTAAGCAGATCCTGCAACAAGAGTGTTTGTGGTGATTCCTCCCCCGAGTCCTTCAAGTCTGAAAACTACAAATAGCTACTGCAGTGTTGTTTAAAACGGTGGTTCATGACTTTCCGTTCAGCCAGTCAACATAACTGCAGACAATAATAAAGGAAACATTTTTAATGTGGACTAAAGAGCCGTTTATGACAATGCACACCACTGTTCTAATTTAAGTTTAAAGTAGTTAAGAGGACTCCAAGATAAAAACACAAATATTCTGCATACGATACGAGCTAAATATTATTTTTTAGACAAATAAGAAACTGAACCCAGAAAATAGTCTTAACTCATGAATCACCAGAAATCTTCATATGTTCTGTGGTCCCATACTGCCTCGATAACACTTGGCATCCTAAAACATATCTTAAAACATACATAAATAATGTACTTTACAAGTTTTTTGATAACCATTATGTTTTAGCATGAGTAGAGATAATAGAGAAACGACAGTAATTTGGCTAATTTTATTAGACCCAAAGTGACCTGACAATCCAGTGTGTTTCCCCAGGGATCAATCATTATAATCTTAGCCCTGCTGAGGTTGACTCTATTGCTGAAGATGTAGCAACCTCACTGAGAATCACGCTTGATTCTGTTGCCCCCCTGAAAAAGAAAATAGTAAATCAGAGGAGGTGTACCCCCTGGTATAATACACATATCAGGACCCTCAAGCAGAAAGTGCGAAGACTGGAAAGGAAGTGGCATTCTTGTAAAATAGACAGCTATCATGTAGCCTGGAAAGACTGTCTATTAGTTTACAAAAAGGCCCTTTGCAAGGCTAGAACAGCTTATTTTTCTTCTTTAATTGAGGATAATAAGAATAACCCCAGGTTTCTTTTCAGCACTGTGGCCAAATTAACCAAGAGTCACCGTGTTTTAGATCCACGTATCCCTTCTTCCCTTAGTGGTGAAGACTTCATGAGCTTCTTCACTGATAAAGTTCTAGCTATCAGAGAGAAAGCTAACCAGGCCAACCCAACAACTGGACCATCACCAGATGTGCTGACTCTGGGAACATACAGGTTCTCCAACGAGCCCTTAAACTCCTTCAGCCCTATATATTTTTCTGAGGCGTCATCGCTAATTCAGAAATCCAAGACCACCACATGTCTTTTAGATCCCATCCCAACACACCTGTTGAAGGGTGTTTTACCATTGATAGGCAGTTCTATCCTGGACCAGATCAATGGTTCTTTAGTGTCAGGTTATGTACCCCAGTCCTACAAGGTGGATCACTGTATCCTGATGTCTTAGCAAACTATAGGCTGATATCCAACCTTCCTTTTATCTCTAAAATTCTTGAGAAGGTGGTGGTGACTCAGTTACTGGAGCACCTGCAGAGGAACAGCCTGTTTGAGATGTTTCAGTCAGGCTTTAGAGCTCACCACAGCACAGAAACAGCACTTCTTAAAGTCACTAATGATCTTCGTATAGCTTCAGATCATGGACTGGTCTCTATGCTGGTTCTGCTGGATCTCAGTGCTGCTTTTGATACAGTTGATCACAGCATCCTGTTACATAGACTGGAACATGTGATTGGGATTAAAGGGACAGCACTAGACTGGTTCAGATCATATTTGTCTGATAGATACCAGTTTGCTCATGTCCATGGTGCTCCCTCCTCATACAGTAGGGTTAGCCATGGAGTTCCTCAAGGTTCTGTACTTGGACCAATCCTCTTCACACTGTACATGCTTTAGTTAGTCCATGCATTTGTTACTTCCAGGCTGGACTATTGTAATTCTTTATTATTAGGATGTCCAAACAACTCTTTAAGAAGCCTCCAGGTGATCCAAAATGCTGCAGCTAGAGTTCTGACAGGTATTGATAAAAGAGATCACATAACTCCTGTAATGGCGTCTCTTCATTTCCAGTGGAGGAAATGCTGGTTTTACCGTCCTTTCCTCAAAGCTCTAAGTGGTGTGATCATTACCAGGAGCTTTGTGGTGATGGATGGCCTAAATCATGAACAAGAATTGAAAGTGACACTAAATGAAAATCAATTATTTGAAGCCTCAGACTGAGATTCATGTTCAGTCTGAACACGTGTCGCGTCAAATACTGCCATTAGGACCAACAGTTCACAAGGTTTAAAATCCTCTTTAAAGACTATTTTGATGCACACCTTCAGAACCTTTACTATTTCTGCTGACTCAGATAGATTCTATTAATTCTTTCTCATTTGTTTTTAATTGCTTCCTTCCTTGAACAGATTCTGGTCCTCAAGATTTCTGTTGGTGTATTTCTGCATCTGTCTTTACAAACTGCAGTTTTAAACTCATTAAACAGATCAGTGAAGTCCTGCAACATGTTTAGAATAGCACAGAAATCCTCATCATAACATGATTTAATCCTCTCGTGTTGCAACAGTGCAGATTTGGGAGACCACTCATAGTAATTCATTGGTTTATAAGTCTCATGTGTGATTCTGTTTTTTGATAATCGGTCCCGTCTGACCCTTCTGCTTTGCCCTGCTGTTCCACAGATGGTGGTGAAAACCTACATGGATATGGATCAAGACTCTGAAGAAGAGAAGCAGCAGTATCTCGGCCTGGCTCTCCACCTTGCCTCAGAGTTCTTCCTCAGGAACCCAAATAAAGATGTACGGCTACTGGTGGCCTGCTGCCTGGCTGACATTTTTAGGATCTACGCTCCCGAGGCCCCGTACACGTCCCACGACAAACTCAAGGTGTGAAACAGATTTTGGACAGCTGCAAACAATTCGCTCTGAAGTAATAAATTTCAGGCTCTGAGAAATACGATTCAGCATCAATCATCTGCGTTTAATCACCCGCTGTGCCTGTGGGGCTGACACGTGCCTGCAGGTTTCACCAGCTTTTGCTATAAAATAAATCAATCACCGAATTATCACCGTCAGTTTTTCTGCACAACCAGGATAAAAGCCCAGGCTTTAGGTTAAACGGGGCTTTATTACAGAAAACCCCTCTTGCGCCACTCATTATGATCAAAGTTCTCTCCGTCACAAGTTTAAACATACCAGTGTCTCTTCTCCAGGAAATCTTCCTCTTCATCACCAGGCAGTTAAAGGGCCTGGAAGACACCAAGAGTCCTCAGTTCAACAGATACTTTTACCTACTGGAGGTTTGGGACTCATTTAAGATTTGAATGATCGAGAAAGTGGAGAGAAAGCTGCAAATGATATTTATGTGTCTGTTTAGAATCTGACGTGGGTGAAGTCTTACAACATATGCTTTGAACTGGAGGACTGCAACGAGATCTTCATCCAGCTTTTCAAAACCCTGTTTTCTGTTATCAAGTAAGTTGCTTTTAAACCGCTCTTATTTTCCCTTTAGGCTTTTACAGCAGCATTAAGTCTTATTTTAAAGACAACATCGCAGCAGGAACCTTTTTCTTTGTTCTTTGGTTTATCAGAAATAACTGGTTCCTCTTTCTCCTCAGTAACAGCCATAACCAGAAGGTGCAGATGCACATGATGGATCTGATGAGTTCCATCATCACGGAGGGAGATGGAGTTACTCAAGAATTGCTGGATACTATTCTCATCAACCTCATTCCTGCACACAAGGTAGGAGACTGGGAAGGCCCTGCAATCAGACAAGAGTAGCTTTCTGTGGGTCACTTTGATCTTTAAGGCTTTTTAGCCTTGTGCTTAGCTGCTACTGCTGCTATGAATTAATGTACAGTTTGGTTTTGGCATTAAACATGAAGCTATAAATATTCATTTCATTGGTATTTTTAATCTCTGTTGGTGGGCAGACGCATCATATCAGTTCACTTCTTTCGCCCTTACCACATTCTCTTGATGTCATAACCACGTTTGTTATATTTGCCTCACTGTGGCCCTGAATAAAATCACAAGTTTGCCTGAGTCCCAGAAGGGATGGTGACACCTGGTGTCGTACTGACATACATGCTACCGATTTAAGATGATGTGTATTTTAACCTAAACCTGCTCCTGATTTTTAGTATGGATAAGATTACATATGTGTTGTTACTTCATAAAGGCTCAGAATTACTGAGCACAGCATGTGGGTGGGTGTTCTGCCACATATGGCCTTGGAATGTATAGGCTTGTAACATATAAAAGTAACTGTTATTGTTTTTCATCTGCTAAATTAGTTCTGTCCAATAATTAATAAAAATATTCCTTTTATGGGTAGAGGATGCTTGTAGGAGCTCAGGAGCTTCTTTATATAAAGGTTTATTTGGGAAGGCTGTCAGTTTTAAAAATGAGACTACTTGATCTTTTCTAATCCCCACCATTACTTGACACGACTAACCTAATGTTTAACTTTCTTTACCACAGAATCTGAATAAGCAAGCATACGATCTCGCCAAAACTCTGTTGAAGAGGACTGTCCAAACCATAGAAACATGCATTGCAAATGTATGTAACTGCCTTTGTAGCTTTCCCTTTTACTTTACATGTAGTTTGTTGTGTTATGTATGAGGTGATAATGCATTTTTCCCTCTTCCAGTTCTTTAACCAGGTTTTAGTGATGGGCAAGTCATCAGTCAGTGACCTGTCAGAACACGTCTTTGATCTCATCCAGGAGCTTTTTGCTATTGACCCGATGCTGCTTACTTCCGTCATGCCACAGCTGGAATTTAAACTAAAGGTTAATACCAACCTCATATTCAATCTACAAGCGATGGTTGATGTCCCTGAAGGACCCACAACTAAATATGTCTCACATCAGTCTACATGAAGTTACTTTGTTTTAACAACAGTTTATAAAAAGCTGTCCAGTGGTTCCCCTAATCATTACTGTAATTACCGTTCCCCGAATCATTACCGTAATTTCTGGACTACAGAGCGCACCTGATTAAAATCCGCATAATCTAATTTTAGAAAGAAAATCAATTTTGTACTTATACAAGCCGCACCGGATTTTAAGCCGCAGGTATCCCACGTAGTAATATGAAAAATTAGAGCGAAAACATTCACTACCGGTATATGTTTTTATTACCGTAAGAGACGACTCACTGATGAGTGACAGACACGTAAGAAATGACAGCCACTCTTTTCACTTCTATGTTTATACAGAGACCTTAAATCCAATTTTCATCACGTCAGGATTTTTTAACTTTTAATTTAATCTGTTTAGCAACATAAATATATTGTACCGGTAAATGCTTTTTTTTCTAACGGTGTCTGTAATGCAGCTACCTTGAAATATACATTTGTATCAGCTACACACAAATTACATTGTTTATGCTTTTTTACTTAAACAATGAACAATCTAAAACACCCCGATGGCCCACGTCTAACATCTTCTATTTTCATCGTGGTGGCGATTGCTTTTGCCTTCAGTCTGATTTGTGCAGTGGAAACACCACGGCCGCCTGCTCTCTGCGTGTTCACCCAGTCTTCCAGAATGTTTTCAAGCTCGGGCCACCTGCTATGTTTACGTCTAAAAGCTTTTGTCGTCTTTTTGCTTTCGATCAGTTCTTCATGCTGGCGTCTCCACCTTCTCACCATCGATTACCGTAATGTATGCCAAGATTACGTGCGCCAGCTCGATTTGCTTCTTCAACCGCCAGAGTGATCGCTTTTAACTTAAAAGCCGCATCATATGCTTTTCTTCTAGTATTTTCCATGTTGATGAGGGTTAGTAAAAATAACTGACTCACAATAGTTGTGATAGTGCGCCACAAAAAAAAAACATAAATAAGCCTCACCGCAGAATAAACCGCAGTGTTTAAAGTGTAGAAAAAAACTAGCGGCTTATAGTCCTGAAATTACGGTACCTTTATTTGTGTCATCCAGTTAAGCCATGAGTGCCTCAGGCTTTCAGCAAACATACCACAAAACTATGCAAGTCTTTGTCACACTTGAGCGGTTTGTCAAAGGCTGCTTTTGTAATATTGTAGCATTTCATTCTTTCTATTGCTGTCAGTTAAAAGTTGTTTTCTGCCTCCCTCTCTCTCCCCTCTGCTCCTGCATCATAGAGTAACGATGGCGAGGAGCGACTTGCGGTGGTTCGATTGCTAGCAAAGTTATTCGGGGCCAAAGACTCAGAGCTGGCATCACAGAACAGACCCCTGTGGCAGTGCTTTTTAGGACGGTCAGTCACTTGTGCTCATTGTCGGTTCCATTCAATAAATATAAGAAGTGTTTTGGGTTACATTTCACTGGTGTCTTCCTCAGGTTCAATGATATCCATGTTCCAGTCAGGCTGGAGTGTGTAAAATTTGCAAGCCACTGCCTCATGAACCACCCGGACCTTGCCAGAGACCTGACGGGTGAGACCTTTTACACTGTTTTCTGCCTCTGCTATATCATTTAGACTTTCCCAACTACATTCTTTCCCTTTGATCATCCTCCTCAACCAAAACCTTCATGTTGTCCAATCAGAGTATCTGAAAGTTCGGTCCCATGACCCAGAGGAAGCCATCCGTCATGATGTCATCGTCACCATCATCAACGCTGGGAAGAAAGACCTCAACCTGGTTAATGACCAGCTGCTGGGCTTTGTACGGGATAGAACCTTGGACAAAAGGGTGAGACAAGCTCAGCACAGAACACTGCTGCAGAAATCATGACATTCTTCATTCCTGAAGAATCGTAATAGAACTTCCCTCAATTTTATTACTTTTCTGTGCTTTCTCATACCCCAGTGGCGAGTACGTAAGGAGGCCATGATGGGTTTGGCTCAACTTTATAAGAAATACTGTCTGCACCACGAGGCTGGAAAAGAGTCAGCCCAGAAGATCAGCTGGATCAAAGACAAACTGCTGCACATCTACTATCAGAACAGCATCGATGACAAGTAAATAAACATGTTTCAAAGTAACCATTCAATCAAAACATTTTAAATTGCTTCTCAGACTTAACAAATATATTTTAACAAGAAAGATGACATCAGATCCATCAGTACTGTCTGGAACAGATCACTGAATGAACCGGTTAGGAGCGCTGACAGGAGAAGATTTATTTACTTTGACTCAAAACCATCTTTTACCAATAATTGCACATTGTGGTCACAGTGAACTGAAGAAAGGGCTTTCAAATGTAATACCAAACTTGAGTTATAAATCAGGTTTTTTTTGTGTCTAATCATTTTAGCTGCCAAGAATCCTGCTTTTAAAAAATAAACTTCATTTTCAAGATTTCTCATGATCTGTGACACTGAACAGTTGTATCAAGACAATGATTCAGCGACCAGGTCTAATTATAAACCAGCATAAAAGCACATTTATCCAGTCTGTCTCCATATGTTATTACTAGTCAGTAGTAGGAAGAGGAAATTCTGTGTATTATGCCCTCAAGTTGAAACAGGGATGTTATCTGGTTTAACTGTCCTGTCTGCTGTAGGTTGTTAGTAGAGAAGATCTTTGCTCAGTACATGGTCCCTCACAGTCTGGAAACAGAGGAGAAGATGAAGTGTCTCTACTACTTGTACGCCTGCCTGGACACCAATGCCGTCAGGTCAGAACACTATGGTGTCAATCATTTGGAATGATGTAAACATGTCTTCTTTTGTTTTTTCCTTCTCTTTCTAAATAGATGTACTTCAACATTCCCACCCTTAGTGTGCCCACATGCAGCAAACGTAACTTCACTCAATTTTTTGATTTACAGAGCTCTGAACGAGATGTGGAAGTGTCAGAACATGTTAAGAGGTCTGGTGAAAGAGTTGCTAGACCTCCACAAGCTGCCAGTGGTGAGATAACATATACTAACAATCTCAAGTACTGCTACATGTGTCATCCTCAACATTCAGCATCTATACAACTGACATTTTCCTCTTCCTGACTCTTCTTGTTGCCAGTCTGAGGCCAATAACACAGCTATGCTTGGGAAGCTAATGAATATTGCCAGTGAGTAGGAACTACATACCCACCTCCACCCCCCATACACAGACTTTTTCTTCAAAATGGCGTTTCCTGTTTACAGAGAACCTGCCAGATGCTGGGAAAGCCCAGGACTTCATGAAAAAATTCAACCAGGTTCTCGGTGAGGATGAGAAGCTCAGACTCCAGTTAGAGATGCTCATTAGTCCCACCTGCTCCTGCAAACAGGCTGAAACCTGCGTGGTGAGTAAATATTACTTGCATAGGGAGAAGAGGCAGCTTTAAATCCTAAAGATCATTTTGTTCTTATGAGCTGATGTGAGCATTAATGCTGTTGCACAAATTAATCTCCACTCTCAGCCAGGCCTTATGTTACTAATTCATGTTCAGTTTAAGTGAATACCAAAAGGTGATGGGCACTTTTTTAAACCCATCATATCAACTATATTAACTTGTTAATAAGGAACTTCGATGGTTGCTGTTTCACCTGTGTACAGAGAGAGATTACTCGGAAGTTGACCTTTCCCAAACAGCCCACCAACCCCTTCCTGGAGATGGTCAAGTTTCTTCTGGAGCGCATCGCCCCTGTCCACATTGACTCTGAGGCTATCAGGTCAGAAAAAAATCCCAACCTCAACACAAGATAAATGTTACTCTTGGCTATAATGATGTGAAGAATGCCAGCTGGGTGTAATTTGTAATACCACCCAAAGGGGTGTTGTTCAGATCAGATTTGAAAGAAATGTGCTGGATAAAAAAAATTACTTTTATTTACCAATATTTCTTACAAAAAACTGCTATAAAGATTTGGCCAATGGGTGTTTTCCTCTCCTAGGAACAATAAAGTAGCTCATTGTGTAATAAAACAGGCTTTTCACATTCACTGAGACACCTGGTGGCAGAAAAGTGTACCTGCAGGCCTGAGTTGAGTGGAACGTTTAACCCTTCACGATGAATGGAAAAACACCCTAGACCCAAAAACATGCATGTATAAGCAGCTTCAGTTTTACTAATGTTCAGAATAGAGTTGCCCAACAGTTACATTTTCTGACAGATGATTAATTTAAATTCATTCACTCACATGTACTTAACAAGTGTTATATTTAAACTAAGAAACAGACATGTTGATCAGAAAGTCTGCTGACTAAGAGCAACTTTATGTAAACTAACCTAGACGCTGCAGTTGTGTTGAAATTTTAAATTAAATTAATAGTTTAAATGGGTTAATAATGACAGCCGTAGTTGTAGGATATCCAAAATGTCTTAGCTATGTCGCACTAAGAGCCTGACTAGTTCACAGAGAGGTATATTTACTCAAGAAGTTGTGCTTTTCAGTGCTCTGGTGAAATTACTCAACAAGTCTATTGAGGGCACAGCTGATGATGATGAGGAAGGTGTCACCCCTGATACAGCCATCCGCTCTGGCCTGGAGCTCCTCAAGGTACTGTTCTAAAATGTCTGCAGCTAATAAATCAGTTCTTTTTGCACATAGCGGATGTTGTCATCACAAGAACAGCAGGATTAATTAAGTGAATGAAAAGCTCATATGGTGTTGTGTCCTCTAGGTCCTTTCATTCACCCACCCCACAGCATTCCACTCCGCAGAAACCTACGAGTCTCTGCTACAGTGTTTGAAGATGGAGGACGAAAAAGTGGCTGAGGCAGCCATCCAAATTTTCAGAAACACAGGACAGAAAATTGAGACGGAGCTACAACAGATACGATCGTAAGGATATATTCCTTACTCTTTATAAGTGACAAAAGGTTGAGTTTGGGTTTTTAGATGAGAGCAGATCTTCACTGAGCACCTGGAGATAGACTGCATTTGTAATGTTTGTTTTTGTGTTTGCATCAGAACTTTGATTCCTATCCTGCATCAGAAAGCCAAGCGTGGAACTCCTCATCAAGCCAAACAGGCTATTCACTGTATCCATGCAATATTTAACAACAAGGAGGTGCAGCTGGCACAGATATTTGAAGTGAGCGACTAATCTAATGTCTACCCAGCCACACCGCTCCGTCGCTGCGGCTTCTTTTGTCTTGCACTACATTATCATTTTTTCCTCTTGTTCTTCCCCACCTCCACCAGCCTCTGTCACGTAGTCTGAATGCGGATGTCCCAGAGCAGCTCATCACTCCACTCGTGTCTCTTGGTCACATCTCTATGCTGGCCCCAGACCAGTTTGCCTCCCCAATGAAGTCTATTGTGGCCAACTTCATTGTGAAGGACTTGCTGATGAATGACAGGGTGTGTGCAGGTCTTAATGCTCACAGACACTTGTGTGGGTGTGATTGAAGATTTAAAGTTAAAACCTTTTTGATATTCATCATTTTACAGTCAGCTGGAGACAAAAATGGGAAGCTTTGGACTACTGATGAAGAAGTTTCACCTGAAGTCTTGGCTAAAGTAAGAGGGAAAGGCCACAGTGGTGTTTGTTACTACTCTGACCTGAGCTGTTTCCTATTTATGTGCTTCTACAATCAACAACATAGTTGTTTGTGGTATTGGAACAGAATTTTTAAGTTATAGAGACCCATGTTTTCTATCCTTGTCGTGCTCGCAGGTGCAGGCCATCAAGTTACTGGTACGTTGGTTATTAGGAATGAAGAACAACCAGTCCAAGTCAGCAAATTCCACCCTGCGTCTTCTGTCAGCCATGTTGGTCAGTGAGGGAGACCTCACCGAGCAGAAGAAGATCAGGTAACTGATTGACTGTAACCTAGCTGTGCTGAGTCCAGATGGTTGTGCACTGAAGGACGTCAGCCGAAGATGTTCTTGTATGTCTTGCTAACACATCTTTGCTATTTCATGTTCCTTCAGTAAGTCAGACATGTCCCGGCTGAGGTTGGCAGCAGGCGGCGCCATTTTAAAGCTGGCTCAGGAGCCCTGTTACCATGACATCATTACACCTGAACAGTTTCAGCTCTGCGGCCTCGTCATCAATGTGCGTTTCCTTTTTACAGTTATAAAGAAGCATTCATTGATTAATTGAATTAGGAATTCCGGCGTTATTCCCTTTGGTTGCCATGAGATTGAAATGATGTGTTTTTCTTACTAAAAGCTGTGTTTGTGTCCACTGTCCTTCCATCCAGGATGAGTGCTATCAAGTTCGTCAGATCTTTGCTCAGAAGTTGCACTTGGCTCTTGTCAAACTGCTGTTGCCCCTTGAGTACCTGGCTGTTTTCGCCCTCTGTGCCAAGGACCCGGTGAAGGAGCGCCGTGCTCATGCCCGACAGTGCCTCCTCAAAAACATTTCCGTCCGCAGAGAGTACATCAAACAAAACCCACTTGCTCAGGGTCAGTGTTCTGTGAAGGCCATGACCATAGTAGCGCTCACGTGCAGTTGAGCTAAATATTATAATTTTTTAAGATTTATTGATTGTGTTCTATTAGATTTGGTTCCATTTAAACACACTGATTTTAAAGTGCTTTATCCTCTTTTACAACAGAAAAACTTGTGTCACTCCTTCCTGAGTATGTTGTTCCCTACATGATTCACCTGCTGGCCCATGACCCAGACTTCACAAAACCACAAGAATATGATCAGCTCAAAGACATCAAAGAGTCAGTCCTGGTTTTGTTACTGTGATCATTCGTATAAAACTCAAAAAACAACCTATTTATAGTGTTTCTCCTTGTCTGTGCAGGTGCCTCTGGTTTATGCTGGAAGTGCTGATGACCAAGAATGAAAACAACAGTCACGCATTTCTTCGAAAGATGGTTGAGAACATCAAACTGACCAAGGATGCACAGTGTGCCGATGACGTAAAGGCCAATGAGGTTATCACGCACGTCTGGAGCGCAAATGGGTTTATGTTACAGATGATTTTCCGTCTGTATCAGATGGTCGAGGTCGTTGTTTTTATTGTTGTTTCATGTTGCAATTGCAGAAGCTGTACATCGTCTGCGATGTCGCACTCTTTGTTATCGCCAACAAAAGCACTGCGTGTCATCTGGATTCTCCCAAAGAACCTGTCCTGCCCTCCAAATTCTTCCTCTTACAAGACAAGGCAATGCACACTTGGAAGATCCTTTTTAAATTGATGCATAGAAGATACTTGAACAACTCAGAAATACAAGTCTTATGATGATCACAGTTAGTTAATGGAAATGCATGCTTGAGACTAAGTCACATGAAATGTTTTAACAGCTGATTTTTCCTCCAAATTCCATCAACAGGATTTCAAAAATGATAAAGAGTATCTGTCAACAGAGATGAAACAGTTGCTGCTCACTGGAAAGGTAACTAAAATAAATCCTTCCTGAAGGTGTTCTGTGTGAGTTGCTGTTAGATTCAGTTGTTTAGAATTGTGATTGTTTGAGCAGAAAATGGGTGGATATTATAAGTTTAGACTTATTCAACTCAGATTCATGTACGCATCTCAAACTATAATTCTGCTGTCTCTGTTTTTGCACAGCCAAAACCAGCTCCAGTGTTGGCAGCTGTGAACAAACCTATAACAGTACCGGGTAAAAGGGTCTTCCCCAAGACACCCGCGTCCTCGAACACAGTCACTAACACCAGCACAAACTCCAGCCCGCTGAGCTCATCCAGCATCAAGAAGAACAGGTACAGCCGCCACACACACGCTTGTACACACACACACACACAAAATTCACCACCGTTTAGTTTAACTGACATTTGTGTTGTCCCAACAGCAATGACACCACAGAGTCTTCAGCGCAGGAGAACAATGAAAATCCAATCATTAAGAATGAGATGAAGAAGGTAAGGTTGTTATCAGGACACGTACAACATTGTTGTAGCCACTTATTCTGAGTGAGGCTTTCTCATCTGGCCCAGGTGGAGCCAAGTCAGAACGCGACCCCTAAGGCTGAGATGGAGACTCCACCTGTCAAACGTCGCGGCCGTCCACCCAAATCAGCAGCTGCTGCCTCTGGCACGGCTGAAAAAGGAACACCAACAAGCGGCGCGGGCCGAGGGAGGAAAAGAGCGGCTGACTCTAACTCATCGGCAGACTCGGTCAACAGCAAAGTGTCAAAGCAAAAGAATGACGAAGGGTCAAAGCGACAGATCGACTTGCAAAGGTAAAAAGACGGAGTGCAGTGATGTAGAACACAAATCAAAATGAGTGACAGCTAGTGCTCTCTATTAGAGCAACATAGTTGACCTGGCCCAAATCAACACACGATAGTTTTTGTTGTTTTGATTGATTTTTCAAATCTGTGATCTTTCTGTCTGATCCCAAATTTCAGGTAAAGTGGAGTGAAGGTGAACTGGTGCTGTATTGGAAACTCTCCTTGACCCTCCCAGACTTCCACAAGATGGTCCTCTCTGACTCTTTACACTCTCCTGGACACTTCATGGACCTTTCTTAAAACACACATACATCCATGAGCAAACACGCACCTGTGACATTCTAGAAGGTTTTAAATACATTGTAGTCATAATTTGAAGCTCATTGTATGTAGGTCTTATTTTAAAAACTTTTAATTTTTTCCCTTTGTGTTTGTTGCTCTTTGCTTCTTTTGTGGAGCCATTTTTATGAAAAAAGATGGACTTTTTCCAAATGTTGTAACCTGATAATGATTGCTTATTAAATTACTTGGAAAAAACACCCCTCTATTATGTGTCCTCTTGCTCTTCAAGTCACAATTTTTTGATTTCAGGTCATCCTTTCATCTTCTGGGTTTTGTGAATTTGATAAACCAGTCTGTATATTTTATATATCAACTGTAATGTTTGAAGGGCTTTATTTCCAGTATGTTTCGGCAGCATCGCACTGGTGCAGCTTGTTTTTTTTTCCATATATAATTAATGACTTTGAATGCATAAATTATATCCCTGTACAATTATGTGTTCAGGTTTTTATACCATCATCTGTAATTTTATTAGGTAATACTTGTTTTTAAGCATCAAGTGATGGCAACCTTTCAAGGTTTCATTGAGATTTATATTTGTAGTTAATGTATGCCTCTTCTAATATTTGATTTTGTTCAGAAAATAAATGCTTTTAGTTGTCATGGTGACATGAACTTGTGTATGAAGTGCAACCAAACAAAGAAGAAAATGGTTGATCTCTTTTTTAATCAAATGGGAATAACACTGTCACAATAAATACCCATGCTGTGGTTACTGCCGAAGCCCCTTCAGGAAACCAAGGAGGATAAACAAAAAATGGAGAACATGAGATGCACCAGCCCTGCTCTCAATTCTTCGTACAACACCGAGGGGGTCTCTTCTCTCAAAAAATATAGATCCAGCCATCAATGTTGCACTCTACCGGTAGGATAACTCTTTGTCAAGAACTAAACTATTTACAGATGATGTAGCTGTCGTGTGGCTGACCCCTGATCAGAAACTTGTTTTTGGCTCTGGTTGGAGATGGTTCACTCTGGAGAGGCTCACCACAACAAAACCGAGCGTGAAGCCATTAAAGGTTTCAAGTGAGGATTCACCTGCGATGAGCATTTTATTCTGGATACCTTAAAAAGCATGAAAACCTGCTGTCTACCGCAGATTTCAAGCCACTTGCTGTGCTTAAGACATCATTCACAAACCTCCATGAGGATTTTATTTATCTGAAGCATCTCAACAAGTTTCAGCATGTAGGGCCTGAATGATTACTTTGAACCCATGATGGAGGCCATGATGAACAATATATTTTTAAATGCAGCTTTAAAAATATGAATGGCTTTCAGAATCCTGTTTCTCCTTGGAGCTGTCTCATGGTCACAGCAGAACCACTCACCACATTGAGCAAAAAACTTTGGTTCCCTACAATCACTGCTCAGGATCGTCCCGCATCTCTGACAGGTTACCGGGTGACCCGTCAACCTGCATTTGGCCAAATAAAACAAGGCAATATTAAATGTTGTGCATGAGGACAACGAAAGACCAAAGGTTAGACAGCGGTGATGGAAAACAGGGGTGTTCTGAGGCCCTGAGCTGGCCAACGGCCCAGAAGTGTGGCTGTTCCACCTCCTAGACAACACACTAAAGAAAAAAAATAAAATAAATCCAGCATATTCAGAAGTTTCTGTTGGGTCACAGAAGCTTAGTTCTCACAATGTCACTGTAAACTCAGCATAGTTGATATTTAAAATAATTTGTTTCAGAATGGCGTGTATATTCCATTGTATTTTCAAATGTACACACATCTATTTACAGATACCTCTTGTTTTTTTCCTTTCGTGCATCTGTGAAAATATTTTCTTTTACAATTCTAAAGAGGAAAAAAAAACATGCACATTCAAACATCTGCACATGAATGAAGCATTTATAACTGCTCAGAAGAAAACAATTCATGTTGCTCCTGCGGATCCTCCTTCAGTCATGTTCGTTTAGTCCAGGAGACATTACAGTGATAAATGTCCATCAAAGATGAACCTGTTCAAAGGTCCGAACAACCACCAACACCAGCTGTGAGAGCAAAGCCTCCTGGGTAATCCGCCAGGATTGAACCACTGTTTTTTTTTGTAAATTTCAGTCTTCGTAGGACTACGGAAGACAAATGCAGGACCGAGACACCCTGGACAGGTTACCCTGATGGAAGCGAAGACCGACTATTGAAGGCAGATGGACTGCTGTCAAGTCTGTAGCAACGGTGAGGCTGGATGACGGCTCAGACAGTGGTGGAAGAGCGCTGGGGAGATGCGGGTAAAGCCTGATGAAGGGAGGATGTGATCCTGGACACCCGGAGGGGGTTCAGTTACTGAGGAGCAGCTCTGTCGCCGTTTCAACGTCCCAGGATTTTGACGATAAGGCCGCTATTACTGCATTCTGCAGGCAGGAAGGCAGGGAGGGAGGGACAGTAGACAGAAGATGTCCTGATCCATAAATGATTTGAGACAAACGGCATCACATGTGTAACATTAATGTTTTTACTTTCATCTATATGTTCTGTCACAACTCTCCAACATTCTAGTAAAACTAAGACTTGAATAATTCAACAAAACAGGATTTATTTACTCATATATTAGATTATATATTTTCTATAATTAGGAAATGGAACCTGTTGTGCCAACTACATTTCTACAGATTTTCCACGCAAACCATCACTGACATATTCTCCTGAAGAGTTCTGACCTTATCGAAGCCCATCGCACACAATTTGTCGATTTTGCGTGTGTAGTCGGGACTCGAGATGGGGGCGTCTGCGTAGATGTGAGACCAAAGCCGAGCGGTCTGTTTGAACATTTCTGGGTTCTGTTTGTACTGAAGAAGCAGAGAGGGAGCGTGGTAAGTACAGCGCAATAACATATCAAAGCACAAACGTGCTTACCTGGTTTGCTACGACAGCGTCCTGTGGATCATCTGGTTCTGCTGCAGCCAGAAGAGCCTGTAGTGACAACAAGACCGTTCGCAGGGTCATCGCAGCTGCCCTGAGTGACACAGGTCCAGACGTTATGCCGACAGCATTAATAGAACTGCTCATGCATTCAGATGCTTCTCACTCACCACTGATCTTTCAAAATGTCCAGACATATCGCTCCTGTCACAGAACTTATATTAGGATGCCAGATTTTTGTGATAAAACGCACCTAAGGGGGGAAAAAAAAGACCAACTCATAATTGTTTGAGAGAGGACACACATGGACAGATCAGACCTGATAGATCAGACACAATAAAGGCCATAGTGATGATGTGGATTCTGAACTAAGGGCAGGAAACAACACTTGTCATGCTAACAAGAAGAATTTGTGCAAGAAATCCCATTCTAGAATCAGAGAAGCACAGAATGCAGAGTAAATACGGGAGACACCAAACATCTTACCTTAGGGGGGTTAAAAGGGTAGGTTTCTGGAATTTTAATTTCTAGATGATATTTGCCACCTTTGAAGAATACAGTGAATGATTTAATACTGCGAACAACGTGATCTGATCACTGATGTTGTGCAGAATAGCGATCATGGAGGTGGGAGAATACCTTCATATGGAGTGTCTGGTGGTCCAGCTATCTCACCCCGCAGCTCGGTGAAGTTGTCGCCGACCAATTCTACTTTTATCTGGTTTTTTATTGTCTGGGCACACAACAATGGATAGGATTAGTGTCTTTTATCGTTATCAAGAAAATAAGAAACAATTAATGGGGGAACAAGATATATATTTTCTTTGCCCTGTTTCTTTTACTTTGTTGAGGAAATAAAGTCAGTGGGTTGCTGGAAAAGCCCTTAAAACACTCAGCAGCTGGTTTAGCCGCGCTAAGCTAGCCGTGATTCTGCTGGGCTGTTAATAACAGCACAGTTTGCACCAAATACCGGCGCTAAAACGGTCAGATGAGGAAGGTTGAACCCACTTGCTCAACTCCAGAACGATACCGACCTAGCATTACAATACAAGCTAATGCTAACTGTGGGTGACATGTCAAAAGAACCCAACTTTTATTGAGCTAAAACCCATTAAAACAAACTCCCCGTGACTCTTTTACAGTGAACAAAAGAAAGACTTCACAGAAGAGGCTCGTTAAACTCCGAGCGGTTTCGGTTTAGTGTGGCATTGTTGGATGATCCGAGAGGGCCTCGGAGTTGGCCAAAATGAATCCACGGTGTTTCCTTAACACGCACCTGCCGCGACAGGAGGGCTGCTTGCCCGACCCGATACCGGGCTAAAGCTAAGGAAAGTTCTCCTGCCCAGGCCCAACCGACAGACGCGGCGTTGAATTCCGACGTTAGCAGAGGTAATTTGGGTCTCAGCCAAAACATCTACAGCCGCTTTGCCTTCCGCCTAAGGGTTCTAACATTACCGCACCTCTTCGCTCTTGATAACTTCTTTAAACTCCCGCTTGATCCGCTGGACCGCGATGTTGGCCATGGCTTTGCTGCTCTGCTGCTGCTGCTGCTGCTGCTGCCTCTGCCTGCAAGGAAGACCCGGGGCCCCTGTGTGCTCCGTGTGTGGAGACTCCAGCTCCTTTCACTTTACCCGTCCAGCTGCTTCTCTTCACTTCTGAGGCAGCTCACCGTGTTAACAACTTTAACAAGCCCAGAACATGCACCCAAATGGCCGTTTCAATGGAGCAGCTACTGGAACTTTTCCATAATTAGTGGTTCGCGTTGAAAAGAAAAATCCTTGGATTTTCCCTCATTTCTTTGGTTCATATTTACATGGGTGTAAAGGTCAAGCAAACAAAATACATCCTTGATCATAAAACAGCCGACTGTAGGCGTCAGAATTCACTAAACTGGATTTGTTGATCCTTTTGCTGTTGGTAAAAGTTTTCAACAATCATATTTTATCTTGATCTAACAGTGCCAATAGATTTTTATTTAGATCCGAGCATTGTCTCTTATCAGAAGTGGGAATGTGAAATGCGAGTTATTATAAGGCAGGAAAATGTTTGTATCACAAAATAGGGAAAAATAACTTTGCATTTTATGTGCTCCATGGTTAGATGTTATCAACCGGCACAAAACAGTTGGTCTTTGTGTACAAACGGAATCAGTAAAAAAAATAAGTTTGCAAAAATTACGCTGTACTGTGAGACAGTTTGACGATATGTAATAAACAATACAGCTGACTTTTAAGACCAAATATTCATCAGCTCAATATGTGTGTGCTATTTTAGTTATACAAGCAGAAGTTGGGATTGAGTCCAGCTGATGACAGATTGTTTGTTTACTATCACACTGGACCGCCCACTAGTCCCGCCTACAGCAGTTTGGACCAATCAGAATTTGCGATGAACACCCCGGTGGGTTCCCGGATATCAGTCACGACGAATAGCAGCGTCGCTCACGTGTATCAGACAAAACAGCTGCTCGTTTGTTGCGTCTGAGGGCGGAAGTGGAGCGGTGGAGCGGAGAAAAAGCGGTGCATTGACGGTGCAGCCAAGGCCTCACAAACATCATTTTAATCATCTGTAAAGCTAGGTGGGTCTGGTCTTTACTGAGGGCTTCTGCCACGTCTGGTTTTACTCAAACGATCGTTATGGACAAAGATCGGGGTTGGTCGGTTTGGTGCCTCAAAGCATCTCCGACATTAGCGATTAGTTCCAGAGTTCAACTGTGAGATTTGAAAGTGCTGAAAGCTGCTGTTTAGCGGCTTTTGAAATGGTCGTGTTTTATTCGATTAAAGCCCGAAATTTACAGGAAATCTCCTGAGGGGAAAAGCAAACGTATCCTGTTATGTTGAAGAGAATGCTGAAACCGATTTTTTAAAAAAATCACTTTTCCATTTTCGATGCCTATAAAGCTGGTTAAATATGTATTGCTTGTCACTTAGAAACCGTCCATTACCAAAGTCTGTTTATGGTAATGTGCAAAAAGACGGAAATTCAAGAAATGAATGTCAGTATTTAAACCTCGGTGTCTGGTTTGATGTTATCAGTAAAAGTTCTGTAATATAATAACCGGAAACAGTTGAGGGGAATACTTCTTTATTCTCTTCTTTATAGCTGTACTATTTCTTTCATGCAAAACCAAATTGTTAAAATACACTTGGAGAAAAGTCTACATGAGACAAATTCAATAAAACTCATTATTTGTAAATATTCCAGATTTATGGCATCTGTTTCTTTATGTAATTTGAACAATTGTCAATAATTTAATATTCCAGATTTATGGCATCTGTTTCTTTATGTAATTTGAACAATTGTCAATAATTTAATGTTCCAGATTTATGGCATCTGTTTCTTTATGTAATTTGAACAATTGTCAATAATTTAATTATTTTACAGACAGGTTTATATTACACATTATTTTGGAGGGTATAAAATTAAATCCTGAATTGACATCTCTTCTCCAGTTTTGCATATTTGACACTGCTGACTGTTCTTATGTTAAGTCCCCTCCCTTTCTTGTGGGTGTATCTATGTACAAAACACTGACAACAGGTTGCCTTTTTTCACTTGTTCACATGCATCCGCATTTCTTACAGCACTTTTCTATCGTTTCAAGGTCGCGTAAAAATGGCAGAAGGTGGCTTTGACCCTTGCGAGTGTGTCTGCAGCCATGAATATGCTATGAGGCGTCTCCTCGATCTGGTAAGATATGGAACTCAGAGGCTCAAACTGGTTAATTGAAATGGAAAGTAGTAAACTGTTTTTAATGGCTGTATTCTGCTTACACAGTTTAAAGTAGAAATATCTCCTTTGGAATTGTGGAAAGCAAAGCTTATTAAGAAAGCAAATAGCAAGTGCAGTAAGCCTGAGATTTTCCTTATAAGAGGTCTCTCAGTAGGACCGACTGTGTACGAACACATCCTGGATCCTGTTGAGTGTTTGTCTTTAGTCGTCCATAAAAATCTACCATGTTGCACTTTGTGTTGTCAGATTTACCAGGAAAAAGTTATTTTCTGGAGGAGGTAGAGTCAAAATGAGGGCAAAAGTCCTATATTACATGAATTATTGTGTGTCAGATTCTTGATGACCTGATTTTCAGGATCAACTTGCGTGGCGAGATGTGATTGGTTGTCGGCTGAGCCAGTATATGATTTGTAAAGCAGTCGCTGTCAAGTAAAAGAGCTTTTAAGAAATCTAAAAAATTGTTTGTTTTGCATTTTATTGCTTAATATGGCAATACATATTAGCCAATCAATGTTATAGCCTTGTGAAGTGTGTACTCGGGTCAGAAGAGTTCTAACCACATAAAAAGAGGGAGGAACGAAGAATGAATCTGTTGAACTGTTTTTCTCAATTTTACGTTAAACTCAACAAGTAAGTTGTAGCATCATCTGTTATTAGCAAATGCATCTGGTTGTGTCCTCACAAGTAATAATGTCTTGCAGAATTCAGTTTCATGCATTTTGTGAGACAGGAATATAAAGCATTGATGGGGCCTCAGGTCAAGGCCAGGACAATTACAAGAGCCTAATACAGGGCTCATTAAATACATCCAGCATGTGTAAAAAAATCAGTATTAATTGTTATTATTTTGTTTTTCAGCTTAGACAGTCTCAGACCTACTGCACAGACACAGGTTGTCCTCAGGAATGTATGTACAGCTGCAACACTCCGCTTCCCTTTTTGTTGTGTTTCGTGTAATTTTCTTAACTTAACTACAAACATTGGGGCTGACTACAATCTGTGACATGAAACCTATGTGCGATTGCAGTACCGGGTCCTGGGGGTCCCGCAGGTGACACTGGCGATCTGACCCTTCCCATGATGGTGTTGGGGTGGATGGTTCTGGCCCTGCTCCTATTTCTTTTTCGCCCAACAAGTCTCAGAGGGCCACATCCTACAGACAAAGCTCCTGGACCCTCTAATGTTTGTATTAGCTGCAGGAGCTCTGCTCGCAGAGACACAATATCATCCAATATCATTACAGACATAGGCCGTGAAGGTTATTTATCATCAGTATTGTTTTTTGCTCAAAGTAATTAGGTAATAATAATAATAAATGATATGTTGAACCTGTGTTGTAGTTTTCCAAGAATCTATAAAACCACAATTATGGGTTTGTCTTTAGTTTACATGATAATGATGTTGTCTTGTCTCTCCCGACAGAGCCATAGAAGAGACCCACCAGCGCCACCTATTGATTAGCAGCGGAGCCACATTCTCTGCCTGGAACTGCATATTTGGATAGTAGCTGTGACCCTTGTGGCATGTTTCTGTTGGCCTCCTCTCAGATTTCTCCTGTCTTCTTCCCTCTTTTTCCATACACCATGTTTCCTGCATCCACTCTGGCTCAAAATAGCAGGTAACACATCTTTTATTGATATTAATCAATCTTATTATTGGAACAAAGTGTGCAGCAGCAGCAGCGGCTGAAAGTTTGACTTGAATGAAACAGAACCCTCATTTTCTGTCGTGGATATCATATTTTACCACTTGATGTCAAAGTGGCTCTCGGCTTATTGTGATTTGGAGTGAATCCATCTGCGGTTCTGTTCAGAGGCAAGAAGTTGGTTTTCTGAGACCTATTTGTGTTGTATTTTCAACATGTCTCATGCCATAAATAATCAGCTTAGATGAATGAGAATTTTAGTTTTGAATTAAAAGAAAATTATTGATCAACTGATACTCCAAAGTTAAAGTTGAAGTAAAGAAAATATTATAGACCCTGTGTTACGAAGAGGCGTATTCATGTCACTATGGGATTAATCTATGTGATGACAACAACATCGATTCCTCTGATCCCAGATCAGGTTTACAATGTCCAGAGAGAAAGTCAACATGAAGGAATGCATCACATAGGTGTGGGTTAAAATGTGCACTGGTTGGCAGGTACCACATATGTTAATGTTAATGTTCCACGGTCTTCACCTCAGATCTCTAGTGCCAGTTATGGTGTCATGACAACTTAACAGTTAAATATAGTTAACGTATGTTAAACATATGATCATTAAACATGGAATCAATAACATGTTTTTTTTTGTTTTGGTATTTAATGAGTCTTGATATTACCTGGAATATAATCTTACATGCCACCAAACTCTTCTTCTTGACATTTTCCTGTTCCATACTGACCATTTTTGTATTTTAATAATAAATTCCTAATGTATATACAGTTTATACACACCAGAATGTTATAAAGTCCAAAATGCAGCAGAGTTGTCTGATTCAAAGACTTGAAACATTTTTTTTCTTTTTCTCTAAATCTAATGGGAGTAGTATGTTTGTAGTAATAAAAACAATTTAGTAATAACAACAATAATCATAATTATAATAGTAAAAATAATAAAATCATAGCGTCTGTTAATTGTTTATTAGTGTTTCATGCCCATGGATGTAAATGTGAGATCCACAGTGCACGGGTCATGCTGTGTAAAGCTGGACTGTGTACAATGTCCCAGCGGTTGATAATCCTGCATTAACAGCCTCAGTGTTTTCCTCACATCATCCAAAGTAGATCATAAACACATGATGTGATGAACGAAGAGGCTGAAAACTTAACTTCCCTAGTACATCCCCACATATTTGAGTAGCTGATTCATTTCTATGTTGGGTGTGGTTCAACTTTCTGGTTTGATTCCCATAGAAATGGCCATGAAGGCACTTATGGAAGGAATAAGTTAAGCAAATGTGTAACAGTTTTGTTCTGTGCTGGACCCCTGTGAGATTAAGTCTGGTATGACTGTAGACCTTGTTAATAAAAGACACAAAAGGGCTTTAACTATGCACTTTTCCTGTAACAAAAACAATAAAAAGAGTCAAGTATGTCTCACTGTCTGGTTTTTATTACACACTTTACTTTCATAGCTGCATTCATTTGGTTGTGGCTCTTCTAATTTTATAAATGTATAATATTTTCCGCGATTTACTCCACACACTGCATTAATCTTGTCTGTATTGATATTTGCACATTACCTTCTGAAGAAGGCTTTTTATCTATCTCTCATGGACTCCTTTAAAATAAAGATTACTTCTGTCATGGGTGTTTGTAGATTTATTACAAACAACCTGGTCTACCCAGAAAGTGACCATATTGTCGAACAATGGTATGTCCTCCATCTTAGAACCGGTAAGTGGATTAAAATTTTTGTAAATATCGTGGGATTTGGGAGTTCAGGGATGCAGCTGATATTGCCACATTTTCGGACCCTTTAGCTGCTGTTTGTATTGTCCTTATCACACTCAAGCTGAAGTTGTGAGACAATTCAGACACAAGTAAAAGTAAACGTGGACATTGAGTGAATCAAAGCCCCTTATCTCGGTCGTGTATATCTGACATGGTCTGACGCTGTCTGGTGAGGCTTGCAATGAGCACAAGCTGCCTGATAAGGTTTTTGCCCAATGCAGCTTTTTGGTGCATCAGCAGCTGGCTTGTTTGGTCTGCTTCCACAGTTGCTGACCCAGTTCAGGAAGCCATGCACAGAACCGGTGTGTGGAGGAAAAGAAACTGCTGCTCACAGTTTTCTTTCCCTGATCTCTTTGTGATTCATTTAATGTAAGTTAATTTATTATCGTCTGTATAAAAATTGTAAATATATATATATATATAGGTATGAAAAAAGTTAATAAATAATAATTAATAATACAATCAAATGGATTATTAATAATTGGATCAAATTTGTAACTCCCAAACATCTAAATGAATAAATCTTTAATTTTTTTTGACAATAAACGACAGACAAAGTAGTTCTAGACAAGGAATTAATAATAAAGTTATATTAAGAGGTGATAAACGTTTTAATGACAATAACAACTTCCTCTTGCAGTGCTCAACATATTTCTGATGTTTTTTATTTAGTGTTTGTGTCTCCCACAGTATTATTCACTGTCATGCAAATTACTAATAATTAGGCGAGTACGTCATCCAGCATCTTTGCGGACAACCAATCGTGAGGTTTCTTACTGGGAGTCAAAAACAACAGTGCGTTTCATTTGATACCCTGGACAGCGCGCTGGGGTTTCCCTTGGTTACCGATAGAGTCCGTTCTTCGCACAGTGCTGTGCTTTTCGTTCCGTAGCACTCCTGTAGGTTTTCCACGATGTATTCTTAATTTACTAATAATATTATGTGACGATTTACTAGTTTATGTATCACTGTAGTGATTCTGCTTTTATTCACGGCTGAGTAACTATAATAATCTGGCCTTTAATGTTACCCACAGACCGACATGCTAACATGCTAATATCAGTAAACTTGGAATAAACTTTAGATTTCAGCATGACAAACCAGGAAATTAGCACTTTGAATTATACGACACGGCCGAAAACAGCAAAGAGGACAACATTTCAGGTGTGGTCTTTATTCTTTGGTATCACTATGAAAGAGAAGTGTTTGCTGATCAAGGGTCCTTTTGATGTGAATATCTTGTTTTAGGATGAACTCAAAGCTGCGGTCTCCGCCAGATCAAGAGACACAGAAATGGACCAATATTCCTATTCTGATGACTTCAGCGAGGCAGAAGATGGTGAGATGGAAAAACCTTTAATGGCTGTATTGATTGTTGATTTGTTGCTTTGGGATTGTTGTTTTCATTGTGTATTTCGCTCATAAGACGTCAACAATCTGCAATCATATTATTGTGTGTTTCTTTGACCTTTGCACAGATTTTTTACACTTCCTGAAGTCAAGACAAAAGAAGACTGGTACATTTGAGGATAGAAATAATGTTGCTGACAAAGAACCTTTTGATGACAGAGGTCAAGCTGGCAGGATGAAGAGAGTTTCATTCATGGATACATTTTCAATTGGCTCTGACTCAGAAGGTGTCAAAGACTCAGACTCACATGAACATCATCCAGTCCATTCTTCTGTCCACCAACAGAAGAAATTCAATCATTTGTTTTCTTTACAAGACTCAAATAATGATGACAGAGATGCTACGTTCATAAATGAGAAAGGAGCATCTGCTCGCCCTCAATTGGCAACTCTTGATGCAAGTATATCATCATCAGACCCCAAAGAAGACATAATTGTAGCTTTGCCACTGGTTAACAGTGAGACGGAGCCCCCAGACCCTGAAGAGAGGAGCAGTTGTGTTCTACAAGAAAGCTGCCAGACGCCACAGTTATCAACAGCTGACCTCAGAGCTTTGGCCTTAGCAGGTGTGTTTACGTTATTGTCATCTTCGCGGCTCAGAGGCCCGGTTACATGATGTTTCTTAACTGTTATTACTCAGATGATCTCGCTCAGAAGGAGCCACCAAAGCCTAAACCAAGACAACGGACATTTGGAAAGAAATTGCAGACTGTTGATAAAGTGGAAGAAGATGCAGAGTCTCAGGAGTTTAGCAGACCCCAGACCTCTTCTATATCCATTCCTCTCTACACCGACACATCAAGCGACCCAGCTGTAAGAACCTTTTGGTTCACATGTTAGTCTGCTTGGATCTTGCTGTATATTGAGAAGTATGTCCTTCCTGGGCCTGTCTTTCTGGTGTTTCCTGATGCAGTGGGCAGAAGAAGAGCGAATGAATTCATGCAGCAACAGTGAGCAGTGGCAGCTCAGAGGTCATAACTTTCATCTTGTGCACCTTCACCTGGGTTTGTGCAGTCTTAGTTTCTTATTCCTTTTTTCTAATCTCCTATTTCAGATAACTTTGTGTCTGATAACAACAACAACAACCCAGACAGCAAAGACTCTGGAGCATTTGAAGAGAATGTAAGTCATTTCATATCTGCTGCTGTGGGTCTGTTAGTAAATCCAATCATATGTAGAACCTGCTTTGATGGTTTTTCATCACAATGAGTGTGTTTAATGTTTCCTTTCAGCATTATCCCGTGGCACAGTTAGATCACCTCTCTCACCTCACTACAAAGACAGACGATAGCAGGTATGTAAGTAGTTCCTAGCCACAATTAACTTGATCATTTTTTCTGGAAATATGGTGTAAAGACATTGGTGTTATGTGTAGAACATCGAGGAATTGCTCAAAGACCACTCAGAAATCTCAGAGACTGTTGTACAAGACAGTGGAATCAAAGTATTTGGGGACCTGTAAACTTCTGGATCATAAAGTCTGCGTAGATGGATCTCAACCACAAACTGTGAATTCTCTCCGAGCTGTCGTTTACCAGGTCAGTGTGTTTACCAGGGCCTTCTTCCTCGAGAGAGATGTCAGTGCACGTTTTCCTTTTTATTGTTTGTAATGTTCAAAGTTTATGTGAGTAAAAGTGGCACAGACAACTAATGAGCAACTGCTGAAACAGAAATGGCTTCAGGAGAAAAAGGAAGCAATGAAAGAGACAATGTTGCTGAAGAAGAAAGAGGAAATCACAAGAGACAAAAAGGAAAAGGTGATGTTTTGAGTTCAGTTCCAGAGCATCAAACTGTCACTAGCACCATATTCAAACTTGTTATCTTAAAATAAATACAGGAGCAAGAAGACCAGAAGGAAGCTGCAGTTGCAGCTTATGAGGCTTGGAGAAAATGTAAATCAGAGAATCTTGAGGTGAAAGCCAGAGAAAAGCAAGCTAAAATGAGAAAGGAGCAAAGAGACCTCAAAGAGAAGGAAGAAAGAAAGCAATCTGCAAAACAGGTACCCAGACAGAGAAACAGCCTGTTTGTTATAGGTGATGTGGTGTTTATCTCCTTTAACTGTTCCAGGTGTATGAAAAGTGGAAATCTGAGCATGATCAAAAACTCAAAGAAAAGTTAAGAAAACAAAGGGAAGTTGAAAGGAAAAGTCAGTCACAAAAGCAGGAAAATGAGGAGGACAGAAGGAAAGACAGCAAATACGCTTTTACCTCCTGGTGAGTATAAAATCACAACTTAATTTTATTTTAATTGAATACTTCACAACTGAAGCTATAAAAGTAGCTTGATTTGTAGACTGAACATCTCCCATTTGCATCATGTTTTTATTTTTATTTTTACACGGATTCATATTTTATTTCATTCGAAATGTTTAAAAAATAAAGCTTCACATTACCGTAAATAAATAAATGTCTCTGACATCCACCATGTCAAACGTGCCAATTCGGTGGCAGCCGAAACAGGATGTTGGACATTGTCTCATTACTATTATTTTGTTCTCCTTTGTTCTTTCTGCTGAAGGTCTGAAAAGAAAAAAAATGTAATTCATGAAAAAGTCACAACAGAGAGTAAATGTCTAAAGAACAAAGCAGAGGAGGAGCGATATCTAAAAGAAGAGAGAGACCAAATGGCCTTAGAAGCATATGAAAACTGGCTGGTGAGTCCTCCCAGTCATTTGGGCCATTAGTGTGTGTTGTTCTTTGTTGTTGAACCTGTTTATGGTTCCAAATGTTTTTGATTTGCTACTGACAATTTTTTAAAAATATAAATTTTATTCTCTAATTCATTACATTCTGATTTTTCTCAAATTTTCTGCCAGACACGGAAATTTCTCGAGGATAAAAGACAACGAGAAGAAATGCGAATCCAAACAATACTGCGAGAAAGTCCACCTCCACCCTGGAATCCACCAAATAAAACGATACCATTTCGAAAATAAGAATTAGAGTTTAATACAGGTGTTTCAAATACTGCTGAACAAATTAGAATTTTTCTTTGGCTACAACTTGTTGCAAATCTGCAGTTTTCCATTTTTCTATTAGTCAAATTACAATTCACAGTCGGTCATTTGTGTTCAAGTTCCAAACCTGAAATCTGCAAGTTCTCAAATCATGCTTCTTTATAAGAACTAGTAGGTTTTTTATGTCATGGCTGCTCAATTTTACAAGCTCCACATTTGGCTTGAATGGTATTTTGTTTACCCAATTTTTATCATGTATAATTTAAAAGTACTGTCACATTAAATTATTTTTTGCAGAAATGTTGGCGTGTGATGTTTCTCATGACAGAAGAATTAAGACTGTCTACTTAGGTGCAGAGAGACTTCATGATCTTAATGAGCGCTGCTGTCATTAGTGGCTGCCATAATGTCCATTTCTACATAATTAACTTCCAGGCTGCAAAAACGTCCCAATCCTGTTTTCTGTGTCAGAGCTTTAAAGTTGGACATGCAACGTGGGGGGAGACGCCTTGAATTCACAGGACTATGATCCAGTTGACTCTTCTGTCTCTTTTTTTTGTAAACATGAAATAATCTGTAAATAAGAAAAATACCATTGATCCATTTTAAACTTCTAGCAAGCTCTACACTTTGACTATAATCATAATCTCTTGCAGCCACAGCAAAAATCTTACATCCTGTTATGCCTATTTTATTTTGTTATTGTCTGCTTCCTGTTCTATTTTGATAGATCCCTTTCCTCATTTTCAGTCTTGTTCGTTTTCACCTTTTTAAGTAGTTGACAATTTTCACCTGTATCGCCTTACCTTTCCACCTATTTAAGCCACACCCCTTCCTCTTTTCTGCTGCGGTGCTGTTGTTGCTCTTGTGTTGAAGCATTTTCCTGTTTTACTTGATTTGGCATTTTGGACTTCATGGATTTTTGCCTGGTTCTGTCCTCCCTTGTTTGACTTATTGCCTCCACCCAGATGAGAGAGTTTGTTTCCTGGAGTTTGACAACTTTGTTCAGTCTTGTTTTCCCTTGGGTCCTGTCCAAAGTTCCGATCACCGAATCGCCTGAGTGCTGAGGTCCGGCTCAGCTGACGCCCAGCTGATCAGCTGATCATTTTGCTCAATCCTCCATTTAATGAGTGGATGAGGTTTGAATCAGAAGCTGCAAATATCACAAACACTGCTCTTTTTGTTGAATAAAATATAGCCATTAAATATCAGTGACCCTTACTCTATTAAATATCATTATACATTTTCTAATAGGTGTGGGGATGTTTTCCTGTGACTTGGTGATGGAGAAGGTGGTTACACTCACAGAAACATGATTATGGAAAAGGATCTACTGACCACAAGGTGGAGAAAGCCACTAAAATATACAGTTCCAAAAACCGACTCATAAGAGGACCTGAGGATGAACTCTCCTTCAAACACGTCAAAACTGTCTCACCATTCAGGAACAGGATTTAAAACCAAAAAAAACCAACAAAGGATCAAAGAAGTTTTAAAACGTGACCTTTCGATGATAAATAGGTCAAAGGAGCTTTGATTTGAAGCAGGAAACTATGCAACAACTGTTCATGCTGCCCATTTTTATGGCTTCAGTCAGAAACTATAACCAGCGAGGTAAGATGTTGTCAGCTGCCGTTCACCTCTGCATGAGTGGCGGGTGGTAGATGTGGTGCATGTGACGGAGGAAAAGAGGGAGGCTTTCTTGAAAATGCGCAGAATGGGTTCCTCAGTCAGGGCGTTTCCCAAGTTCCTCAACAAATACTTTATGGCTCAGATAAAGAAAATAAATGAGGAGTTCCTGAACGTAAACATTCTATAGTGCAGTTGTTTGCTGAAAGAACTCTTCACCACTTAGAACTGTGGATTCTGAGCTTTAATCATTGGGCGGAGAGGCTCGCTTCTGGTTGGCGCTTTGCTGTTAGTGTGTGTGTAGGGGGGGCATCCTGGGGGTGCTCCCTGATGTAGAGGGCCAGAACTGGGACACGGAAACATGGGAGAGGGGGACGAACATGTATGAGGACCAAATGGGGGGGGTGTCTAGTCTGACGTCTAGGTGACTCTAATAACTTGTCTTTAATTGTTACTTAAAGGACAAAACACCTGAAAACAGCAAAGAGGACAACATTTCAGGTGTGATCTTTACTCTTTGGTATCACTATGAAAGAGAAGTGTTTGCTGATCAAGGGTCCTTTTGATGTGAATATCTTGTTTTAGGATGAACTCAAAGCTGCGGTCTCCACCAGATCAAAAGACACAGAAATGGACCAAAATTCGTATTATGATGACTTCAGCGAGGCAGAAGATGGTGAGATGGAAAAACCCTTTAATGGCTTTATTGATTGTTGATATGTTGCTTTGGGGTTGTTGTTTACATTGTGTATTTCGCTCATGTGTGTTTCTTTGACCTTTACACAGATTTTTTACCCTTCCTGAAGTCAAGACAAAAGATGTCCGGTACATTTGAGGACAGAAATAATAGAAATAATGTTGCTGACAAAGAACCTTTTGATGACAGAGGTCAAGCTGGCAGGATGAAGAGAGTTTCATTCATGGATACATTTTCAATTGGCTCTGACTCAGAAGGCGTCAAAGACTCAGACTCACATGAACATCATCCAGTCCATTCTTCTGTCCACCAACAGAAGAAATTCAATCATTTGTTTTCTTTACAAGACTCAAATGATGATGGAGACAGAGATGCTACGTTCATAAATAAGAAGAGAGCATCTGCTCGCCCTCAATTGGCAACTCTGGATACAAGTATATCATCATCAGACCCCAAAGAAGACATAATTGTAGCTTTGCCACTGGTTAACAGTGAGATGGAGCCCCCAGACCCTGAAGAGAGGAGCAGTTGTGTTCTACAAGAAAGTTGCCAGACGCCACAGTTATCAACAGCTGACCTCAGAGCTTTGGCCTTAGCAGGTGTGTTTACGTTATTGTCATCTTCGCGGCTCAGAGGCCCGGTTACATGATGTTTCTTAACTGTTATTACTCAGATGATCTCGCTCAGAAGGAGCCACCAAAGCCTAAACCAAGACAACGGACATTTGGAAAGAAATTGCAGACTGTTGATAAAGTGGAAGAAGATGCACAGTCTCAGGAGTTTAGCAGACCCCAGACCTCTTCTATATCCATTCCTCTCTACACCGACACATCAAGCGACCCAGCTGTAAGAACCTTTTGGTTCACATGTTAGTCTGCTTGGATCTTGCTGTATATTGAGAAGTATGTCCTTCCTGGGCCTGTCTTTCTGGTGTTTCCTGATGCAGTGGGCAGAAGAAGAGCGAATGAATTCATGCAGCAACAGTGAGCAGTGGCAGCTCAGAGGTCATAACTTTCATCTTGTGCACCTTCACCTGGGTTTGTGCAGTCTTAGTTTCTTATTCCTTTTTTCTAATCTCCTATTTCAGATAACTTTGTGTCTGATAACAACAACAACAACCCAGACAGCAAAGACTCTGGAGCATTTGAAGAGAATGTAAGTCATTTCATATCTGCTGCTGTGGGTCTGTTAGTAAATCCAATCATATGTAGAACCTGCTTTGATGGTTTTTCATCACAATGAGTGTGTTTAATGTTTCCTTTCAGCATTATCCCGTGGCACAGTTAGATCACCTCTCTCACCTCACTACAAAGACGGGCGATAGCAGGTATAAAGATGTTGGTGTGATGTGTAGAACATCGAGGAATTGCTCAAAGACCACTCAGACATCTCAGAAACTGTTGTACAAGACAGTGGAATCAAAGTATTTGGGGACCTGTAAACTTCTGGATCATAAAGTCTGCGTAGATGGATCTCAACCACAAACTGTGAATTCTCTCCGAGCTGTCGTTTACCAGGTCAGTGTGTTTACCAGGGCCTTCTTCCTCGAGAGAGATGTCAGTGCACGTTTTCCTTTTTATTGTTTGTAATGTTCAAAGTTTATGTGAGTAAAAGCGGCACAGACAACTAATGAGCAACTGCTGAAACAGAAATGGCTTCAGGAGAAAAAGGAAGCAATGAAAGAGACACTGTTGCTGAAGAAGAAAGAGGAAATCACAAGAGACAAAAAGGAAAAGGTGATGTTTTGAGTTCAGTTCCAGAGCATCAAACTGTCACTAGCACCATATTCAAACTTGTTATCTTAAAATAAATACAGGAGCAAGAGGACCAGAAGAAAGCTGTAGCTGCAGGTTATGAGGCTTGGAGAAAATGTAAATCAGAGAATCTTGAGGTGAAAGCCAGAGAAAAGCAAGCTAAAATGAGAAAGGAACAAAGAGACCTCAAAGAGAAGGAAGAAAGAAAGCAATCTGCAAAACAGGTACCCAGACAGAGAAACAGCCTGTTTGTTATAGGTGATGTGGTGTTTATCTCCTTTAACTGTTCCAGGTGTATGAAAAGTGGAAATTTGAGCATGATCAAAAACTCAAAGAAAAGTTAAGAAAACAAAGGGAAGTTGAAAGGAAAAGTCAGTTACAAAAGCAGGAAAATGAGGAGGACAGAAGGAAAGACAGCAAATACGCTTTTACCTCCTGGTGAGTATAAAATCACAACTTAGTTTTATTTTAATTGAATGCTTCACAACTGAAGCTATAAAAGTAGCTTGATTTGTAGACTGCTTACATCTTTATTCATAGTTTTCACAAAAAATATTCTTATATTCTATTAAAATCCTGCACATTCAGGTAAATGTCTGCGACATGGAGCTATACCATTTGTGTTCACTACAGTAGATAGCGGCCAAAACAAGATGTTGGACAATGTCTCATTTATTGTTTTTTACTACTATTTTGTCTTCTTCCCTTCTTTCTGCCGAAGGTCTGAAATGAAAAGAAAGGTTAATGAAAGACTCAAAAAAGAGCATCAATCCTTAAAAAATAAAGCGGAGGAGGAGCGCCATTTAAAAGAAGAGAGAAACAAAATGGCCATAGAAGTGTTTGAAAATTGGCTGGTGAGTCCTCCCAGTCAATTGTATTTACGTTTAATTTTCTACAAATTCAAATAGTATTTTCTATTTCCCTTAGTTTTTGACTTATTTATTTTTTATATTTTCCACCAGACGCGGAAATATCTAGAAAGAGAGACAACAAAACGAAATGCGAATCCACCTTGGAGCCCTCCAAGCAAAACTATCTCCAACCGAAAATAAAAACTATTATTGATCGATTATTGCTTAACAAATGGGAATTTTTCTTTTGCTACGATTTCTACTACAATGTTTACTACTTTGCAATTACAACTAGATTCCAATCATAAGATGTTAAACTTTCAGTGATTTCAATTCTGTAAGTTCCAAACCTGAAATCCGAACTTTCTCAAAAGGTATCTTTTTTACCAGTGAGTACTGGATTCGTAGTATTTATAAGAATCGTAAGAGTTTATAATTTTGTACTATTTATTACAAACATTTTTTCAGACAGATGTTAGAATTATTTAAGGTTGCTACATTAAAACAAAAATCATTCGTGTAGTAAATGTCAGTATTTGGTTGTTATCATACACACATCGTTCATTGAATAATGAAATTAAAATTTAAAAAGATTTTTTTCTTTTATAAAGACGTTTATTCTAAAAGGGTGATGTCGAAGACGCGCTTTTGTTTTATTCTGAAAAGCTCATACCGGAAGCGTGAGTTTGGGCCACTGGAGGTAAAAAAGGTTCCACCTTTTCCTTCTGACCATAGTTTAAATACAGCTGAAGAGTCCGACTAGTGTCACAGATGATCGGAGCCACTCCGGCGTGATTTCAGTGTTTTTATCCAGAAGAACAGAGCAGGAAGCTGTAAAACGCGAAACCGACATCTGCTGGTCCAGAAGCCTCCAGAGAAGCTAAATTAATCTTCGTCTTCCTGAAGTTCGGTGATTGTCGAGTTGGCAGAGGTGAAGTGTTCTGGTGAACGGTTGCTAAGCTAACTAGCTGCTGCTCGCAGACAGCCATTCATTTGTGTCCTGCGCCTAAAGGCTGTGTATCGATAATCGATTGGTTGTGGTGCCTTTGACGCCGAATCCGATTTTAGCGAGTGAAACGTGCTGCGGGTTAAAGAGACATAGGTGAGATGTTGGAGATGCATCAGAGTTTCTGGTGGACGTGGCGGAGCTGCGATGAAAGCTTCTTTATTCCCAGCAGGGGAAATAACGGTGCAAAAATCTGAGCTGTGACTCGCATTTCTGACAGACTTAGCAGATTTAAAGAACAAAAACTAAAGAATGTAGAAAAGATTTCGATACTACGAAGCGCTTTCGTCGAAGATTTGGACTTTTTGACACTGGTTTTAAAATTAAACTTTCATCAATCTCAGTAGTCATTAAGTTTGCTACAGGTTTCATCTTTGTTTGTCTCTGCTCTTTATTAACATTAGGAATGTAATTATCCAAAAGGAAGTGCTTTAAACTACTATAATAATCATTCCTGACCAGATATCGTATCATACTATATCAATATATTGGCCATAACCATCATTAATATGGTGTCTGTTTAAATGTATTTTGCATTAAAATACAATTTGATGGATAGTCTTTATTCTGATGGATATCTTGAAAGTTTCTTTCTCAGGTCCAGATAGACAATCTGTTGTTCAAGTAAAGTAACAGTGTAAATCACTTCGGTTTGAGGGCAGGTGGCATTAATTACCTCCAGCCTCCCACGTTCAGGGCTAAAGTGGTAGAAAATGGGTAATGGATGGATGGTAAACAGAGTTATTAGCTTCTGGCAAGATAATCATCATTGCCGGTTAATGAGTAGCCCTAGCTCAGTGGAGACGTATCTAGGGTTAAGGTAATCTAGATTATGTCCGGTCACAGTCCCATCATTTGTCATTTTCTTAACCTTCTTCTGTATTTTCAGATGGTTCAGATCAAGAGAATATGCTGCATTGGCGCCGGGTATGTGGGAGGGCCCACGTGTAGCGTGATCGCTCAGATGTGTCCAGAAATCACAGTGACTGTTGTGGACGTCAACGAGTCTCGCATCAAAGCCTGGAATTCAGAAACTCTTCCCATATATGAGGTATTTCCTTCACCCCCCACCCCCCTGAACACAAACACGTAAGGCTGTAATGTCGGTTAGTGTTGTAACACTGTGGGCCTGGAGGAGTTGCGTCATTGTGACTGGCGTAAAGGGCAGGCTCACTACGCACGTCCCTCAGGACTAATTTTTCACCCATTATGTGGTGTTTCTTGGACTGACACACCCTCCTTGTCTCATTTTCCATGTCTTCCCCACCCCAGCCAGGCCTGAAAGAGGTTGTTGAATCATGCAGAAACACCAATTTGTTTTTCTCTACGGACATAGACTCAGCCATCAGGGATGCAGACCTGGTCTTCATCTCTGTGAGTCCACCACTTCCTTCAGAGCACCTTCGAACGAACCAGCTCAATATTTATGGGTGTTTTACTGCATTAAAAAACTAATACACAAAGCAATTCGTAACCCCCACAGGTCAACACCCCAACAAAGACCTACGGGATGGGGAAGGGTCGCGCTGCCGACCTGAAGTTCATTGAGGCGTGTGCTCGACGGATCGTGGAGGTGTCTGATGGCTATAAGATCGTCACAGAGAAGAGCACGGTCCCAGTCAGAGCTGCTGAGAGCATTCGGCGGATATTTGATGCCAACACGAAGCCCAGCCTCAATTTACATGTAGGCCTGATTACAGCACAAGTAGTTATAGCTGTATGATCCTTTTTAAACTCATCCTGTGGCTTTAGGTTCTGTCCAACCCAGAGTTCCTTGCAGAGGGAACAGCGGTCAAAGACCTGAAAGAGCCAGACCGAGTCCTGATCGGTGGAGATGAGACGACTGAAGGGCAAGCGGCGATCAGAGCGTTGTGCGCCGTCTACGAGCACTGGGTCCCCAAAGAGCGAATCATCACCACCAACACGTGGTCATCAGAGCTTTCCAAACTGGTGAGACCTTCACTGTTATCCAGGATCACATCACACTTCCACCAAAGGAGCTGAAACCAAACTGTGTGTGTGTGTGTGTGTGTGTGTGTGTGTTTAGACAGCCAATGCTTTCCTGGCACAGCGAATCAGCAGCATCAACAGCATCAGCGCTCTGTGTGAGGCCACAGGGGCTGATGTGGAGGAGGTGGCCAAGGCCATTGGGATGGACCAGAGAATAGGCAGCAAGTTTCTTAAAGCCAGCGTAGGTGAGGAAAACCTGGGAAAGGTGTGAGCTAGGGGTAACTGGTACTGTCAGAACCTTCTGAGTTGATCCGTCTTCCCGCTCAGGTTTTGGTGGAAGCTGCTTCCAGAAGGATGTGCTGAATTTAGTCTACCTTTGTGAAGCCCTCAACCTGCCCGAGGTGGCCTCCTACTGGCAGCAGGTGAGACACTGCAGAGTGGACCTGTCTTCTGTTACCAGAACCAGTGCTGCATTCACTCCATTCTCCACCTTTCCTTTGTTCAGGTGATAGATATGAATGAGTACCAGAGGAGGCGGTTTGCCTGCAGGATTATTGATTGTCTCTTCAACACTGTCACAGGGAAAAAGATTGCCCTTCTGGGCTTCTCCTTCAAAAAAGACACAGGTGACACAAGGTTAGTCTCATTTTGGGTCATTATTCATTCCTCTCCCCTCCGTGGTTCTAGTAGCCTTCTGTTCCAGATGTTTGCACTGGAGGCCTCTGAAGCTGATTAATTATTGTTCAGGCTAAACATGCAAAGTCATTCTTGCTGATACTGGATTCCTTTTGCCCCACCTGTCCACACACTGCTGAACTGTGGCCCCAATATGAGCTGACAGAAGAGTGTGTCTTTGTGTTGCAACTCCAGGGAGTCTTCTAGTATCTACATTTCTAAATATCTGCTGGATGAAGGTGCCAAACTCTTCATCTATGACCCCAAAGTTGTAAAGGAGCAGATAGTTTACGACCTGTCCCAGCCGAACATCTCTGAGGACAACCCACAAAGAGGTGCGTTGGTGTCTGAACTCAAATGCAGAGCAACGAGAAATTACAGGGAGGAAATGCTCCTGGTTGTATTTGCGCCTTGAAAAACCTCCTGACATTTTTCCCTTTCAAGTGTCGGAGCTGGTGACGGTCACCACGGACCCTTACGACGCCTGTCAGAGTGCACACGCGCTGGTGATCTGCACAGAGTGGGACATGTTTAAGGTTCGGCCTCACCTCTTATTGGGATATTTTATTTGGTGAATGTCATTACTTTGGCGTCACCGCCCAGTTTTTGCACCACAGGAACTGGATTATGAAAAGATCTACAAGAAGATGCTGAAGCCGGCGTTCATCTTTGATGGCCGCCGGCTGCTCGACCACCTGCATCCTCTCCTCCAGGAAATTGGCTTCCAGGTGAGGCGTCGCGTCTCTCAGGTATGGGCCACACATCCTCCACCCTTTATCACCGGCTTTGTTTCCCTTCTGCAGATCGAGACCATTGGAAAGAAAGTGACCCCGGCACGGATCCCCTACAACCCGGCCCCCGTGGGCCCCCGCGTCCCTCCCAGTGAACCTCCAACCAAGAAAAGCAAAGCCTGAGAAACATCACAGCGCGCTCCTCTCAGGCATTTTATTCCACAAGGGAATCTTCCATGCGCACGGCTGAACTATTATGTAGACCAACCAAGTATGTTGATTGTGAGGAAATTGAGCATTTAATTCAAAACTGTGAATGATTCTATGATTGTTTTCCAAACGTTCTATCAATTTAGTTTTCAAATGTTGCAACAAGCACCGTTTATCGGTCAAGCATTCCACGTGGACATGAATGTACGTTCTGGTCTATTTCAAATACTACACACTAGCAGTGTACTTTCTTACAGTATTTATGTAATCAGATTTTTTATACTATTTTAAATACATTTTTAATCATCGTATGTTATCATCCACTGGACCAGTGATTGTTTAATGAAAACCAATGCAATAAAAGGTGAAATATGTCCTTAAACCTAATCAGTGTAAGAGTAAAACTGGCAATGTGGGATGATGTTTGATTTTAAATATAATACATTTATTTTAAAGATTTTTGTCTTACAATCTTCATTACATCATTAAAATTCCTGTTAAATACCTACAAAATGGACAGATATTAAAGGTGTTTGAGCCATAATTACAAGTCTTAAACAGGCTGAAACTACATCTGTCTCCCAGCAACACACACAGTTCAGAGCAGGAAGGTTATGAGTTCTTTAACCTGGTGTCCAGTGACCTGGAGGGGAGGCAGCTGAGGGTTTTTAAAACCCTCAATCAGCACAGGGGGTGGTTAGACTGGTGCAGCTCCCCCTCTTTGATCCTTTCCCACAGGCATCACCAAAGAAACAGTCAAGGACTTGTGGACAGGAATGTTGTCTATTCAGTGTTTGAACATCTGTCAGGTACAACAGAACAGTAGCTGCGGTGAAACTTGTTTATTGTAAAAGCAAAATGTGAAATCTAGTTGTTATGCTGCAAATTTGATGAATGTTAGCTATTGGGGGGGCTGTCAGTATAAATATCCCACTCCTGTCCTTGCATATCTTTTACATTTGATTATTAAAAACTCTCAATAAGGTGAGAGTTTTGTCTCAAATTGATGTATTGTTGCTGGATAAACATGAAAAAATCCTGCTAAAGGTGATCCATCGCAATTTAGTGTCTTTTAGAGCCTGTCACAATAAATTAGTGGTTGTTCAAGCAGCTGCTGCACAGATGTGAATCCATAATATGGAAAATCACCTGTGAGGTGCAACCTAAAGTGAGCTTGGTGCTTTTCCATCAGCCATCGCCTCTTCGGCCTTTTTCTCCTTGAGCAGATTCTTCAGAAAGAATTCGCCTGCCAACATTAAAAACACATTGAAATATTTTCTCAGACTTGTAAAGAAGCTCATTTAGGATTGTTTGAAACCATGACTCCAGACCTGACTACTGATTATTCTTAGACAGCTAATGGTAATGGTTTAAACTGGAGATCAAGTTTACCTGCTTTATAGGAGGACCGCACCAGTGGACCACTGGCCGTGTAAACAAAACCCATATCATTTCCAACTTTCTCCCAGTAGGAAAACCTCTCTGGAGTGATGTATTCTTCCACCTACACACAAACACAAAATTCACTACCTGCACATATTTTCACCAAAAAAACCACCTAACAAACCAGAAATCAAATCAACTGTAACCTGCTTACCTTTAGGTGGCGCTTGGTGGGTTGCATGTACTGGCCAAGTGTCAAACAGTCCACTCCAGCCTCTCGAAGCTCTGCAGTATTATAGCAGTAAAGTGAGAAAAATGATCTAAAAATTGAATATGCTACTGCGAACACACACCCATCAAGGTGTTTAATATCTGTTGGTCAGTTTCTCCCAGTCCTAACATGATGGAGGTCTTGCTGAGCAGAGTGGGTTTAACTTTTTTGGCGTGCTTCAGGACGCTCAGTGACTGGTCAAAGTTGGCTCTGGGGTCACGGACATGTCTGTAATTAGATTACAGTATAAGTCCAGTAAATTACGGAGGTACCTGAACAATAGCTGCCAGGGAAGTGGCCCTCTCGCTCCCTCTTGTGATGAAAATGTACATGACTATCCTACTTCTGAATTGAATTTTAATTTTATTCACAGTCCAAATTTAAGATTATATGAAGACATAATTAGATTAAAAAATAATATATGAGCCTTTTTCCACTTCTTTTCTAAGTAATCATGTGATTCTCTTCTTCAGATGCCTTTTAAAAGTTGTTTAAAAAGAGAACAGGTCTATATTTTATCACATAAATCAAACATTTTAGGAAGTTGGTTCTTAACAACAGCAGGAAATAAGTACCTTTGTAGCTCGCGCACCGTCTCCACATTGTGCGCATACACGTCTAAACCCGACAGAGCGATCTTCTCTACAGCTACCAGGTCACCACGAAAATCAGGGGTCAGGCACTCGACCAAAATCTGAGGGCTCCTTGAAAAAGATGGTTAAAGTCAATATTTAGTCATTACTATTCCCAGTTCATTAAACACCCCATAACTAGGAGGGACTGGAGATCATACTTTTCCTTCAGAATTGAGACTGTTTTGGCAAAGTGCTCAGCCCCTCCATCCGCAACGTCTATGGAATTAAGAAAAAGGGGAATTTTAACAAGCAAATCAACAGAATCGTTCCTTAATTTGCTCTGAGAACGAGAGGATTCATATGTGGTGGACACAATGAGATAGGAGGCCATTACCGTCCCTGTCAACTGAGGTGAGAACAACGTAATCCAGACCCCAGGCGGCGATTGCCTTGGCTGTGTTGTAAGGCTCATCTGGGTCCAACGGCGAGGGCTGTCGAGCCGTCTTTACAGAACAGAACCTGCACCCACGGGTGCATGTGTCCCCCATCAGCTATAGAGGCAAAAAACACAAAATAAACATGATCAGCAGACAGAACATGTGCAAGCAGTCCATTTAGATCTAGATGGACCATTGACCAAAGTTACTGAAACGCAGCAATTTTTTTAATTAAAGGATGAAATGAATAATTACAACTGAAGGAAGAGTGCTGCCTACCATAATAGTGGCTGTAGCTGTGGAATATTCTCCTCCTCCCCAACACTCCCCAATGTTAGGACACCTGGCCTCCTCACACACCTGACAATCAACAAACTCCGGATTGAATCGGTTATTTTTATGCACTTATTTCTTTAAGAAAAGTCTAGTCTGATGTTAAACTCATAATTATGATGCGTGGAATGAGAATAGCTGCGCTCCCTAAATGGCAATTTTATCAAAGATATAAAGAATTCTCTTTCAATGTGTAGAAAAGATGTAAATGTAGGAAATGATATTAAAAGTGTCAATATCCTTGACCTAAATATATGCAATTCCTTTCTTTATCAGGGAAATTGGGTGGAGAATAAACACTAAAAAAAAGGAAGTCTTTGAACAATAATTTTCCCCATTATTTGTGACAAATTCTTGCGTCCTCTGTGGCTCTAGACTCAACTTACTGTGTGCAGATTTAGGCCTCTCAATGTGTTCTTTAGTCTGTTGTAGTTTTTTCCAATAGGGATCTCTGTTTTCAGCCATGGAGGAAGCCTCAGTCTGTCACAAGAACATCAGCAAGTTCAACAAAGCTCAACTAAAAACTTTCCATCACAGTTTGTCTATGTACAATCTGACACAAAGTTTGAGATGAAACAAAATGTCCCTTTGTAAAAATCTAATTATAGTAATGTGAATAAAAAATCCTCAAAAATAACACCACCTTTTCAAATGCAACCAAAGTTATTAAAAGATGTTTCCATAGAGTGCACAAAGAATGTAAATTGCTCCTTATACACAACAATATTGATATTTAAACAAATCACCCCCATAAATGATCAGATGACTAATGAAAACTGGTCACTGAACGTACATATTTACAGATTTTAAAGCTACTGGTCACTGAACATACATATTTTCAGATTCTAAAGCTACTGGTCACTGAACATACATATTTTCAGATTCTAAAGCTAAATGCTGGTTAAGTTTGACGATCCTGGAGGTTATGGCTGGTAACTTGACTGAGTAACGGGATCATCATCTATCTGTTAATGATCATGAACTGTCTCTTCACCTCTCTCCCTTCTCCCTCTTCAGGTTGCCTCTGTATTCTGCCCACTTGCTTTTCTCAGCCAGGTCTCCAGAGATGAAGTCTTGCAGATGTGGCCCGTCTCCATCCAGATGTTTCCTCCTTTCAGCGCGTTCAGGCGCTGAGTTCACAGCAGTTGACAGACTGTTGGTATGAAACTGATAAAGAAGAGAAACTGGTGTAAAAGTCAATTTGAGCAATAATACACCATACAAGACTTTAAGGAATTTTTACGTGTGAACTCTTAATGCTACTTTGAAAACAACAAGCATCGTCACAAACGACGTAATGAGGCCCATGACCAGGCTAACACCGTCTGTAGTCGCCGAGACATTAAGTAAAAGCTCCATGTCATCAACGGCCGAAAGTATTTTGCCAATCAGTAAAAACACTAACCCGTGTGCTGTAGGTGTGAGTCAGCAACAGCTGGTTTGTGAAGAAACGACTAACAATGCTGCAGTTTTGCTTGAACAACGCCATGACTTTAGCCGACCAGCCACCGTCATCGGGGAGCAAAAGCCGAAATCGATTGCTTTTGCCTGGTGCTGTGTTCAAGTGCTGTCTACAGAGTTTGATTAACAATATTTGGACGGATTTTAGATTGTTGGTTTACGACTGGCTTAATCAGACAATATTGCCTCATATAGTTGTATTTCTGTATTTGATAGACGTGTTACAATACGCACAAAGACAAAACAGCGTTTACTGCAATCATTTCTAATTGAGTGACGAGGCTCGGCGGCTGTTTGCTTATGGCTGGCAGCGGCACGTACATCCGCTACTTGTGCGTGATGACGTCCTTTGCTCCTCCTTTCCTCTGCTACCGGCGAGGTGAGGATTGTCGCGAGTTTTGTCCCTGGGATTAATCTACTTCAATCTGACTTTAACAAACATGATTTTGACTTGTGTTTAAACCAAAATTAATATACCGCATAATATTTGATAACAGAGGCTATATTTGTCAGTGGCCGATGTATTAGATCGTGTTTTTCTACCGTTGATCCCACTCGTCTCAGTCCTGACGTGTTGGCTTTGGTTAATGAAGGCCGGACTCAAACATGCTTGATAAATAAAAGTTGTGCATACGGTTATTATTGGTAACTTTGTCATTTAAGCTGTTACTTCGATTTCAGAAGGTTTTCCCCAGTTTCCTCCATCATTAAGTTGGTGGTTGTTTAAGTTCCTGTTGTAGCTTCATTAGCACTAGCTCCTACGCTAGTATAGCCTAGCTTAAAAGCATAACGTAATAAGTGTTTCGTTGCCATGCATTATATTATAGTAGTATTTATAGAATACAGAATTTGTTGTGTTGGGAGCACAGAAGTCCAGACAGCCTTCGCCTTCTCACAGCGCCAAATATTGTATTCAATGCTGTCACATTGAGTTGGAGATGATTAACATTGGTTGTTGGTGCTCTGCAGAATGAAGACTATTCTCAGCAGTCAGACTGTCGACATCCCCGACAAAGGTTGGTTTGATTTTCGGTCAGTTGGCAGCTCCATGATTTTTCTCGCATGAATCTTGAGCACAACCTGGTTTCTAACCTGCTGATGTGTTGTGTGCCAACAGTCGAGGTGAGGCTGAAGGGGCGTACGGTCATCGTCAAGGGGCCCCGCGGGAAACTCGTCAGGGAGTTCAACCACATCAACCTGGAGCTTTGCCTTCTGGGCAAGAAGCACAAAAAGGTATGAAAAAAGAGCGACAAGCTTTGTGGTGGAGTTAAGTCATTGGAGGATCGACAAGCATTGACAATCACAGGTCGTGTCATTAGTAGTGTGTGATGATGTTTAATCTGAGTTCCTGCTGCTGGTCCTCAGCTTCGTGTGGACAAGTGGTGGGGCAACAGAAAGGAGCTGGCTACAGTTCGCACCATCTGCAGCCATGTCCAGAACATGATCAAGGGAGTCACTTTGGTGAGGCTTCATCTATTCTTTGACACCACGTTCTTTATGGTTCTTCTATAGCCGTTTATAAAGGGTTTTGTGTATTTTGTGCTCGTGCAGTGTTTCCAGACAGCCATTGTGTGTTTTTGTTATCACTTAAGTCTTTTCATTGTTTTTGACTATAGGGTTTCCGCTACAAAATGCGCTCCGTGTATGCCCATTTCCCCATCAATGTTGTCATCCAGGAAAATGGAAGTATAGTAGAAATCAGGAACTTTCTGGGAGAGAAGTACATCCGCCGTGTCCGAATGAGGCAGGGTAAGAGTGCAGGAATCTTGTCAGAACTGTAGTGTTCTCTGTTGCCAAAATCTGATCTCAGAAATGATAGTTGTTTTGTTTTTTTATAAATTGCGACTGTCCTAATAATTTGGCTTTATTTAAATATTACCTTCATGGATCTACATTTGTTTTGTTTTTTTCCCCTTTTCCCTGCTCCTGGATATAATCTGAAATTGTATTCCTCCCTTGTGCTTAGTTCTGTTTTAATGTTGTACAGAGGTGTTGATGATTAAAAGTTTCAACCTTCTCATTTAGGTGTGAACTGTGCCGTATCTGCAGCCCAAAAGGATGAGCTGATCCTTGAGGGTAACGACATTGAGCTGGTGTCGAACTCAGGTAATTGTTTTATTTTTTTATCTCCATTTAAATTTGTAATATGCAACAAATCTGTCTGTTGTGACTGAAACCTGTGATCATATGAGAGAGGGGCATGTTTGGGTTACATGCAGGAATGTATGTTTGCATAAATTGTGATCTTGAGATACAATGACTTTACCACAATGGGACGACTCAACATTTTTGTGTGATAATCTGTTGCTTCTTCCTGGCGGGCTGTTTTCATCAGTCATATTTCTGGTACACGGACTAATCTTGGTAGCAGCTGAATGTTGCTTATTGGTGATCTGATTTTATTCAGTTTTGGGTTGAATTACTGAGTCTGTTTCAGTCTCTTTCATTTGAAAATCATGCTCTTTCTCTCCTTTTGTTGGTAATCATTTCAACTGTTCTGTTTCAGCTGCTCTTATCCAACAGGCCACCACAGTCAAAAATAAGGATATCAGGAAGTTCTTGGACGGTATTTATGTATCTGAGAAGGGAACTGTTGTGGACCCAGAACAGTAAAAGTGCATCAACACTCGCAGGTTAGACGGCGTTCTCCTAATTTTGATTTCCTCTGTTCATATAGGAAAATATTAGGTTTTGGTATTTGCTTATTCATAAGATGTGCAAGCATGAATACTTGGATCTTTATGCAGTTATTTCCATATTTTCAGCCATATAGGCCCATATCATTACTTGGTAGCTTTAAAAAACTGTAATGTTGAGTCACACCTTTCTGAAACTTTTGAGGTATTAAACTATAGTCTGCATCACTCACTCATAAGAGACTCATAGTGTGACAGATCAGTTGTGGTGATCAGAGGCCAAAAGGTGTCTCAAAGATTTTAAGGTCTCAGATGTTCTCATTGATGCTGGGACAGAAGTTCTGTTGTGACTTTCCCATCAACTTGCAATGAAGTGTGACGGGTGAAGCTGAAAACTTAAATAATTGCATGAAAATGGTAATTTAAAATGTGGTGTAGATTTGAGATAAATGCTTTTACACCAGGACCTCCATTTATGAATTTTTGGAGATCGAGGATGGAGATTTGTGGGATTGTAGCAGTCATGCTTTCACCAGTATTCTATTTAGTTTGTTTTCTCGATAAGATGTCTCTTGTTTAGGTTCTGAATTTCTGATGCATATGTTTTAATCTTTGCGTTGACTGCCTGAGATCACGTCTTTGTCTCAAACTTGTTTTTCTTCCTTTTTCGCAGCCACGATCCAACCGGCCACGTTGGTTAGAGAGGAGCGGATTACATCCAGACGACTATTGTAGTAAAGACGTTGAATAGATGTATCCCATGTCCCAGTTTGACCAATAAAATGACAGATTTTTCCAATTCAATTGCCTTTTTCTTTTAATTTTTAATGTGCTGCTTATAGTTTTGGCTGAACTTCTTTACTTATTGGAGATGAGAAACAAATTTACAACAAAGTGGGCCTGGAGTGTGTTTATTCACTTTATAATACAGATCTGCAAATGGTGAGGTTAAAAAATATATTGTTGTAAAATGGAATCAAATTTTATATTTCAAAAATTCATTGGCAACAGTACTGATTTTTTTTTTTTTTTTTTGTAATTATGACTAACGTTTGTATCCAGAGCAATTTAAACATCTGAAATGGATCAGTACGTTTTTTCAAAAACATTGATATTGGAACTTTTCAAATGAGGAAACCTTGAACTTGGGTTTTATATTTTTTAAGTATTACGTGTCCATCAAAATAATCCATGGTGAATGTAATTTACAATATACATCTGTACATTCTGTGGTGACTTGTTCTTAAATTAAAATTAAAAATAGCTCGAATATTATGAAAATATGCCAAATCTGTTTGATTTTCTTTTAAAATAAATACTAATTAAAAGGCAAATGAATTACCGTGGCGTAATGAATAGATTTCATATGTTCATATAATATTCAATAGCATTCATATTTAATCGTAACATTTTTTAAATATCCTTTTATTCAGTTTCATATTTGTTTTTCCATGACTTTGCTGCTGTTGCTGAGTTATTGTTACCAAGTTATATTGGAGATTTGTTAAGAGAAATCAGATTATTTAGAGTACCAACTGCGCGCACGCGGACTGACGTAATCACGTGCCGCTCATTTCGCGGTTTGCGTCATCTCTAGGCGACAAGAGAATTCTGCTTCGCGCCAAGCAGATGAAGGATTTCCAGTTTTTGACAACTGTTGTGACCCTAAACGGCGAAGAAACACCATCATGATGGTATGTTGCGTACTGCCATGGTTTATTTCTGCTGTGTACAAGATGTCCGTGGACACAAAGTGATTGAAACTCTTGTTTTGTGGCTGAATTTGCTGTTCCTCCCCATCAGTTGTTGGAGGTGCACACCGCGTTGGAAAGCGGTTAACTGCACTGTTAGCTACAGCTAAAGTTGGTAAAACCTCGACCTGCTGAGTTAATTTATCCGGCAATTATGTTAGTACATGATTAACAACTTTTGCTGCCTTATAATTTGATGCTTTGCTAAAATTACCCACAGTTCCTTGCAAACATTGTCACTCTTAACTCCGGATTAGTCACCGATTAAAACACTTTCTCTTGCAAACATAATTCAAGCAAACATCAATGTTTCTGGAAACAGGACATCAGACGGTTCTTCCCCCCGTCTTCGTCCAAGCATGCAGCGCAGCGGTCGCCCCAGAACAGAGACGTCAAGACGGACAAGAAGAAGCTTCTCTCCTCGGATGACGATGCGAAAAAGAAAAATCAGAATGCATCCAAGGCAAGAGAATCCCCCTTTGATGATTTGATGATTGATATCTATCATTAGCTCCTTCATTAAAGTGTTGATTTTTTTTCCCCAGGTCGGAGGCTCAAAACCGCAGGAGAAACGCAGAAATAGTGGGAAAAAGAAGCGAAAGAAGATCGCTATTATAGATTCAGGTGTGGTGACTGTCTTAATGCAGCATTCATTTCTTTGTAACCTTGAATATTTACACCTGCTATTTACCAGCTCTGCTCAAATTAGGAAATTACCAGATAAAATGCTTTAAACCGGTGTCAATGAGTTGCCTTTAAATAATAATGCACAAATCATGTTATCAAAACTTATTTTCAATTCAAGGATTGAATGAGAAGCTTCTTTTTTATGTTGGTCAGACTCTGAGGATGAGGACCTGGTAAAGAAATCAAAAAAATCACCTAAAGGGAAACAGAAAGTGAGCAAGAAACAGTCCCCTCCTAGAAAAGATCCTGTGCAGTATGTCTCTGAAACAGGTGGGTTGAACTAGAGTTGATCTTAGCACGGACATTGAGTAACACAATCTGAATGGGATGCATGTTGATGAATCGGGTCGGAATCAGGTGATTTTTATTTACTTATTTTCCAACAATAGATTCGGACAGTGACACTTTTCAAACCTTAAAAGAAGTCTCTAAAGGCAAGTCAACAAAGTCTGATGTCAATGGCCCTCAGAAGGGAGTCAAGATGGGGATGAAGTCTCCAGTCACACCTGCGAGTAAAGTCGCAACGTCCCCTGTCACTCCAAAGTCAACTCAACCTCCTCAACCAAAACAAACACCCACATCTGCCTTGGACTATTTTGGCAAAGGTACTGTTCAGCGCTCGGAGAAGAAACTCGTTGCCAGCGTCAAAAGAAAAGCGGTGAGTGTTGATTCATCATCTATGCTGCACTAATCTCACCATCAGCATAATAAAAAAATGTTCTCATCTACTCTTCAGCCAACTCAGGACAGCATTGAACTGATGAGTGATAAGCAAAGGGATGATGACATGGAGGTAAGATGTTCCCCTTCATTTATTCTTTTATGCATGTTTCAAGCAAACATGTAAAAAAAAAAGATTGTAAATAAACCTCATCATTGTGCTTTGATTTCCTGATTTGAACTCTTCTCAGCTGGAAAAGCAGATCCATGAGGACGAGGAATTTGGCAGAACACTTGCAATGCTGGATGAGGAGCCTCAAGCAAAGAAGGTGATTAGAAGAATCCCAGAGACACAACTGTTACTGGTGGTTGCTGTTAAATTTGACTCCATCGCTCCTCCTTCAGGCTCGTCAAGGCTCTGAGGAGGAAACTGCCACATCTCACAAACAGAATTGCTCAGATTCTGCTGTTGAAAAAGGGGGCAGTCTGGCAAAAAAAGGCCAGCGGATCAACACAACCCAGAATGCGAGCGGCCCGTCTCCAAAAAAGAGTCCAGCCCCAGTTAAAACCAGCTCTAAACTGGCAATGATGAAGAAAAGGGATGAATCGCCAGGGAGCAAAATGACCATTTCACCCAGAAAAATAAAGTTTTCTCCCAGGAAGGAGCCAATCATTTCATCAATCTCAGACAAGAAGGTCGCCCACAAAGCAGAAACTGAGTCAGCCTCAGTTAAGTTTTCTCCCAGGAAACAAGAGGTGAAAACATTTTCTTTGTATAAAGGCAAACACGCAACCTTCACAAACCTGGAACGGCAAATTAAATGATTTCCCCTCACATGTGATCAGAGTACAACCACAAGTCCAGAAGATTCAGAGAAGAAGAAGGTCAATGCTACAGCTTATAGGAATTACCTCAACAGAGAGGGTCCCAGAGCTCTGGGATCAAAGGAAATCCCGCAGGTAACAGGACAACCCCTCGAGAGAACCTTCAGTTTGTTATTCGTATACTGACTGTGTTGTCCAGGGAGCAGAGAACTGCCTGGAGGGCTGCGTGTTCGTGCTGACCGGCGTCCTTGAGTCCATGGAGCGGGACGAGACCAAGTCCCTCATTGAGCGCTACGGAGGCAAGGTGACGGGCAACATCAGTAAGAGGACAACCTACCTGGTTCAGGGTAGAGACAGTGGAGTCTCCAAACTTGAGAAGGTGAAGAACGTTTCTGAGTCTGATCAGAGGCAAAATAACAATGAATGAAACTATTCCCGGAGGGTGTGTTCCAACTATAGGGGGATCACACTCCTCAGCCTCCCTGGTAAGGTCTATTCAGGGGTACTGGAGAGGAGGGTCCGCCGGATAGTCGAACCTCGGATTCAGGAGGAGCAATGTGGTTTTCGTCCTGGGCGTGGAACAGTGGACCAGCTCTACACCCTCAGCAGGGTCTTCGAGGGTGCATGGGAGTTTGCCCAACCAGTCCACATGTGTTTTGTGGACTTGGAGAAGGCATTCGACCGTGTCCCTCGGGGGGTCCTGTGGGGGTTCCTCCGAGAGTATGGGGTGTCGGGCCCGCTGATACGGGCTGTCCGCTCCCTGTACGATCGGTGCCAGAGTTTGGTCCGAATTGCTGGCAGTAAGTCGAACTCGTTTCCGGTGAGGGTTGGCCTCCGCCAGGGCTGCCCTTTGTCACTGATTCTGTTCATAATTTTTATTGACAGAATTTCTAGGTGCAGTCATGGTGTTGAGGGGATCTGGTTTGGTGACCTCAGGATCGCGTCTCTGCTTTTTGCGGATGATGTGGTCCTGTTGGCTTCATCGGCCCGTGACCTCCAACTATCACTGGATCGGTTCGCCGCCGCATGTGAAGCGGCTGGGATGAAAATCAGCACCTCCAAATCCGAGGCCATGGTTCTCGACCGGAAAAAGGTGGAGTGCCTTCTCCGGGTAAAGGAGGAGATCCTGCCCCAAGTGGAGGAGTTTAAGTACCTCGGGGTCTTGTTCACGAGTGGGGGAAGAATGGAGCGGGAGATCGACAGGCGGATCGGTGCGGCGTCCACAGTAATGCGGACTCTGCACCGGTTCGTTGTGGTGAAGAGAGAGCTGAGCCGAAAGGCGAAGCTCTCAATTTACCGGTCGATCTTCGTTCCTACCCTCACCTATGGTCATGAGCTTTGGGCAATGACCGAAAGAACAAGATCACGGGTACAAGCGGCTGAAATGAGCTTCCTCCGTAGGGTGGCTGGGCTCTCCCTTAGAGATAGGGTGAGAAGCTCTGCCATCCGGGAGGAGCTCGGAGTAGAGTCGCTGCTCCTCCGCGTTGAGAGGAGCCAGATGGGGTGGCTTGGGCATCTAGTCAGGATGCCCCCTGGACGCCTCCCTGGTGAGGTGTTCAGGGCATGTCCCTCCGGTAGGAGACCCCCGGGGAGACCCAGGACACGTTGGAGAGACTATGTCTCTCGACTGGCCTGGGAACGCCTGGGGATCCCTCCGGATGAGCTGGAGGAGGTAGCTGGGGAGAGGGAAGTCTGGGCTTCTCTCCTTAGGCTGCTACCCCCGCGACCCGACCCCGGATAAGCGGTAGAGAATGGATGGAAACTATTTGTACCTAACATGCAATTAACTCCATACACAGGCGGAGAGTTTGGGCACAAAGATCCTGGATGAGGACGGTCTCTTGGAGCTGATCAGAACCAAACCAGGAAAGAAATCCAAGTACGAGATCGCTGCCGAGGCTGAGGTTGGTGCTCGTACCATCCTGTCATCTGTTAAATTTTCCTTTTTTTTCCTTTAGGGGAAAAAGCACAAGTGTTTTATTAAGGTGTTATAGCTTGTTCTGTTGTTGTTACTGTGTTTTTTCCCCTCTCTGTATTCATAATTTTATTGGTATTTAGATCAAAGCCTCAAAGACCAGAACTCCCAGCAAAGCCTCCAAAAGCACCCCTACAGCCCAGAAGATCTCTCCTTCAAAAGGTAATTCCACATCTCCCCACACCCCCAGCCCATCAAAGACCAGCCTGGCCCAAGGCCACACAGCCAGGACAAGAGAGGCTCGAACGCCGTCTGGAAGAGGGTCAGCTCAGACCGTTCGCAGGGAACTGGGCCTCTCCTCCTCCAACACGTCTTCTTCACCCCCGGATACATCGGTCCCGCCACAGACAGGGGGGGAAGTGGCTCTGCTGTGGGTTGACAAGTACCGCCCGCGGTCTCTGAAGGCTGTGATCGGTCAGCAGGGAGAGCAGAGCTGTGCCAATAAGCTGCTCCGTTGGTTGCAGAACTGGCACCGGCACCACGCTGGAGGAGCTCTGAAGCCCCCCGGTACATGGACAGTTTAACTCAACGAGTTTTTTTATTTTTATTTTAAATTAATTTATTATTCATCCATCTGTGTAGCAGCAAAGTTTGGAAAATTTGGAGGAAAAGATGACGGATCAGGATACAAAGCTGCTCTGCTATCTGGACCTCCGGGGGTGGGCAAGACCACCACAGCTTCCCTGGTCTGTGAGGTCAGTGCACAGCCTTCCAGTTTCACCAGCTTCTCTTTTCAGCTTGTTCCAGTCTGGTTTCACTGGCTTTTGAGTTGAACTTTTGAACTTTGAACTTTTCTCCTCTCACCGTTGTTGTCACGGCAACCAATAGGAGTTGGGCTTCAGCTATGTGGAGATGAATGCCAGCTGTACGCGCAGCAAAAACAATCTAAAGGATGTTGTTGCAGAATCAGTCAACAACACCAGCATCGAAAACTTCTACAAAGGTGATTTTGGTTGGATTAAATGTATGGACGGATGCGACTGTGGAATGTTTTCCTCTGCAAATGTCGTCAATCACAAGAAATTCTTCCCGCATTTGGAAACTGTGACTATATTTTAGGATCTAAAGAAACCTTTGTGGTGTTTATAGCGCTGGTTTGTGGTTCGTAGGCACATCTCAGACGGTGAGCAACAAGCACGTGCTCATCATGGACGAGGTGGACGGCATGGCCGGCAACGAGGACCGCGGAGGAATCCAGGTAACCAATAAATCCTGCTCCGACAGACCTTAAGCAGGGATGTAATTCCGAAATAAAACAAAAAAAATCAACTTTGTATGTTTTAATAAGCTCTGGAGTAGAAATATTCAGCTGCGAGTGGGAAAGTTGATTAAGATTAATGTAATTCCTCAGTTTTTTTTTTTTTTTTTTCAAATACTTTTATGACCTTCAAACTTGATGGACTGAAGTATCATTAAAGAAGTGAGCACCTGTACAGGAATATTCCAACTTGAAGCTTTTGTAGCATCACAAATGCAGATAAAATCTTGTCTTACTCCTCTGACCTTTCACCTCCTGTAGGAGTTAATTGGCCTGATCAAAAGTTCAAAGATTCCCATCATCTGCATGTGCAACGATCGCAACCACATGAAGATCCGGTCGTTGGCAAACTACTGTTTTGACCTGCGCTTCCAGAGACCACGAGTGGAACAGATAAAGGTCTGTACAGCATTTTCTTAGAGCAATGTGCTGAGGCAGGTCTCATGTTGACTGCCTCTCTGTTGACCAGCTAGAAGCACTTTAGAGTTCACCTTTATCTCCTCCTTTAGGCAGCCATGATGTCCATCGCTTTCAAGGAGGGAATCAACATCCGGCCTCCGGCTCTTAATGAAATTATTCTGGCCTCCAATCAGGATGTGCGACAGGTAAAAACGGAACCTTTGAGATCGAGTCATCGCATAGATGTTGCATCTTCACTCATCACCTTTGCCCCCCCCCCCCTCCCCCCCTCGCTGCTATCCTCAGGTGATGCACAACCTGAGCATGTGGTCGGCCACAGACAAGGTGATGTCATACGACCAGTGCAAGTCGGACGCTGCCAGGGCTCGCAAAGATATGAAAATGGGTCCATTCGACGTCTGCAGAAAGGTATTTGCTGCTGGAGAGGAAACTGCCCGCATGAGCCTCATCGACAAGTCCGACCTCTTCTTCCACGACTACTCGCTAGCGCCGCTCTTTGTCCAAGAAAACTACCTGAACGTTCGTCCAATAGCTGCTGGGTACGAAACACCATCTGCAAGTTCCTTAAACGTGGGAGAGCTTTCTCCATTAAACCCTCTCATCACAGGGGTAACCTGAAGTCCCACCTGATGCTGATCAGCAAGGCAGCTGACTCCATCTCTGATGGAGATCTGGTGGACAAACGGATCCGCTCGGGGCAGAACTGGTCGCTGCTGCCCACCCAGGTAACGCATCCTCACAACGTGAATTTAAGCTGATTATTACCGTGCTGACCTGCGTTTGTGTGCCGATAGGCCATCTATGCCAGTGTGCTGCCTGGGGAGCTCATGCGAGGATACATGAGCCAGTTCCCCAGTTTTCCGAGCTGGCTCGGCAAGAACTCCTCCGCTGGTAAACATTCCCGCATCGTGCAGGAGCTGGCCTCCCACATGAGTTTAAAGTTAGTACTTGTCAGCGGCTCCTTTTACACAACTGTTACTGGTACAAATTGAAACCGGAGCGTTTGCTTGCTGTAGGACCATGAGCAGCAGGTCGGCGGTTAACCTGGACTACCTGCACTACCTGCGCCACGCGCTGCTGAGCCCGCTGCAGCGGCACGGGGCCGAGGGCGCCAGCGAAGCCGTGCAGATGCTGGATGACTACCACCTCATCAAGGAAGATGTGGACAGCATCATGGAGATCAGCGTTTGGGGTAATCAGCCCGACCTCTACTCCAAACTGGACCCTAAGGTCAGTAGATTTTACAACACAATAAAATGTTTTATATTCATCATTGAATTACTGAACTAGATCTAAGATGCTTCTAAGCCCAACAGACTAGTTCAGATTTTTACCTCCCAACATCTCCAGGTGAAGGCAGCATTCACGCGAGCTTACAATAAAGAAGTCCATCTGACGCCATACTCGCTGCTTGCGGTGAAGAAGAACCGTCGTGGTGGAGAGTCTGAAGTTGGAGGCGTGGACATGGACAACCAAGCGCATGAGTCTGAGGAGGATGGGGAGAACCTCCAAACTGACGCTATGATTAAAGTAAGAACAATCAAATCAGGAGGAGCACTGGCTTCTTTTTGCTGTTCATTGGTTGTAAAATATGACTTCATCCTTTCTGCAGCAGAAGAAGGTCAAAGTCGGCAAGCAGACAAAAGAGAAAGAAGATTCTGGGAAACCCAAAGGCAAGGCCAAAGCCAAGACCAAGAAGTAGACAAAGACTGCGCTTCCACAGATTGAACAACCTCTATGCACTTCCTTCAATGAGTATCAGACTGTAGCGACGCAGGTCATGACCTCTGTAGCGAATCCTCAGTCCGTCACCGAGACGTGAGACACCTGGGAATCATCTTTCATCTTGTCTGTATAATGGCTACTGTCATCAGCTTCTGTCATCATTTATCATGTCTGGACATCTATTAATGTGTCCACAGTTGTCGGTGTCATTCAGGTGTGGAAGCTGTAAATACTTAGACCTAAAGCAAATCTGAGTTAGAATTGTATCATTTTTTACTGTTGCCCCTGTAAATTGCAGCTTTGTAACAGTTTCTGAATATTAATTGCTCAAAGTCTCATGTGTTTTTTTTCTGTTTAAATTTGAAATGCCTGAAAGTAGCTGTGCTTAGTTGTTTAGCTGTTAATAAGCTCAGGACGAGCTGGTGGGCTCAGGTATGTTCATGAGACGCTCTTGTAACCCCAGTGAGCTCCAAAACAACATATTTTAAACCCGAAACCCCAAAGCTGTGGGGTGGCAGTAGCTCAGTGTTGAGGGTTCCTGGTTCAAGAGCCAGTGCAGGTAGTGGGTAGAGGTTCCACAACCACCTCCCTATGCATTGTTCTGAACCAAGAATGTGCTCTGGTGGTGGGGGAAGCACCATGCACGGTGCCCTGGCACCAGAACACAAGAGAACCCCTGGCTCCCAGCCCAAGATGTCCTGATAGTGGGCAGGGGGGCAGAAGGTGGAGGTGTGAACACTCTCAGAGCAATGTCATGGTGCCCTTGAGCAAGGTACCAAAATCCACCATTACACACAGGGCCCAGCAATGAACTGGCTCAACACCCAGGAGTGGACATGAGACACTCCATATGCAGCTGGGCTAGGCTCCAGCACCCCCCCCCCAACCCCAACCAGGACAAAGTAGCCAAGAAAACAAAACCAATGAAGCTTTGCAATAGGCTTAACAGTAGTGACTTTACTTCATAATCTGTGGAGCTTTTAGCTTTACTCAAACAGAGCAATTCCATTCACTCAATATAAACTCTGATGGTTTGTGGAAGGTAAAATAAGCACCATAGGACTTTTTTGCAAAACATCACATTAAGATAAACGTAATTCTACAAACATCCAGATTGTCATTGAAGCACTGTAACAGGGGATTGATCCAGTCTTCATTGATCTGCTTCACTGGCCTGCAGGTAACTAGAGCAGTTGGAGATCTTCTTCACCTGTTTAACACTCAGAGTCTCAGAACACATGGGACACACCTTCTCTGTTTCCAGCAGCCTGCACACACAAACCAGACAAAAAGCTTGAATTTTCTTTTCAGTTTCAAATAGGTTGTCTAAACTGTTATTGGTCTTAACTTACAGACTGAACTGTGAGTGCAGAGCAGGAAATTCACAGTGAGGACATACGCACCAGTCCTCCTTCAGCATGTGACGACCCTAGACGACCCAATGAGGTAGCAAGTGAGTAAAAACGTGAAGAAAATGATCGTTTTGGTGAAAGTGTTCAGTCTGTACCGTGGCGATACAATAGGGCAGGTTGTTTTTGCAGGAGACGCACAGAAGCTCATTCTGTGGGAGCTGATATCCACAGAAGGGACACGGGGTCGTCTCCTCCTCCACCTCTGCCAGATCAGGATGTCTGAACGAGAACAGAAGGTGGAATAGAGAAAGAGTTAAGGACACGGTAACAGAAGGGACAGGAAGAGAACGGAAGACTCACCGAACTATATTTTCAATCTTCTTCCTGTAAGACGGCATTATGTCATTGCGGTACTCTGGTCTCATTAGCATGGCAGCGAAACCAAAGGCGGACTTTTTCAGGCCGGCGCGCTGACATTCAATAACTGCTGAGGTGAGGATGGGAACCACATCTACAGACCAACAGAGCCATGATTAGGTGTTGTAAGTCTCAGCTCATTGTTCTTCAGATGGGACTCACGTGTGGGAAACTTGCTGATATTGTTGCTGACACGAATAAGCATGCGGGCAGCCTTTAGGTGGTCCCCTCTCTTCACGTGAATCTGTAAAACAACAGTTTTTTTTAATCAAAACCGTGAAGTTTTACTTTGTAAGTTTGGAGGCAAAAGCAGTAAAATCAAAGTAAGTGGTTGTTGGTGATCCTTCCTGTGTGGTTTTTAATGTGAAGAACGAGTCACCACTTTGCCGGTGCACGGACCTTAACCAGCAGGTACGAGTGCAGCATCATTAGATTAGTTGCCATCTGAGCAGGAATTTTGATCCTCTGCGACTGCAGCTCTGTGTACATGCTGAAAAGTACATCGTGGGCATTACGGTAGTTCCCTGAAGGAGAAACATGCAAGTTAATTTGACTTCTTCCTTGGATTTCTGGGTCATTTTACCCTACGGAGTATTCTGTGTGTGCCAGTGTGTGTTTACACCTGCATTCTGATCCTCTCTAGCAATGATGATGGCGGTACGAGCAGCATCGCTGTATTGCTGCAGGGCCATGTACAGACGGAACAGGTACTTGGCGTCCTGAGAACAATCAAGAAAGGTTAACTCGTGAACACTTATCCACAGCATCACTTTGACACAGCAAACAATGAGACCAACCAAAGAAAGATTTGAAGGCATCATTGGAAGTGGCCAACATTTGCCTTCATGATTCTAAAGTACATTTAAGACTAAACAAGCAGAGTGTCTATATATCCCCTGTATCGGCAGAACGTTTTGTGTGAGATCACCGTGAAAACATCGTTCCAACTGTATATTATGGTGGAGAAAACATCCTGATTTCCTTTTTTATTTGCCTAAAATATGAATGTAAAAGACAGACTGAGAAACAAACTAGCATCAGAACATGAAGCTCACTGACTCAGTAACATTCACAAAACACAGTAACTAATCATTGTTTGTTTCATTAAAGGTATAATACTGACAGCAGAATTTCTAACTTTGTCTCTATAAGCACGTATAATCAGGCTCAAGTAGTTTCAAACATTTCCTTAGCAAACTGCCTCCAACACCAATAATCCCAGGCTGAAGAGAAACTGTCCCTGTTCCACAACAGAGCCAAACCCAGAGTCGAAAGCCCTAACCCTAAAACACATGAAAGAGAATGCAGATACATTCCTGACAGTGTTTACCTTTGGTATGCCGTCGTTTTCCCCCATCAGGTAATCTATCAGCTGATTGGTCAGAGAATGATCCTTGGCCTGACCCACCTGTAAAAAGGATCAGAATTATTCCACACATAGATTAAATGAAGGAGATCTTTATTTTGAGAGACTCACTGTCTCTATAGCCAAGTCCAGAGCCCTGTTGTCTTCAGTGCTGGAACACTTGAGAAAATGATTCAGAGCCTGAAAATGTGGCGAGAAGGAAAATGAAGTAAAAATGTGATCCATTAATGATGAGTGTAAATCAAACCAGTGGGTTCATACTCTGCTGTACTGGCCACATTTCTGAAAGAACTTTCCAGCTTGCAAGTATTTCCGCTCTCCAGCAAAGTAAAGAGCGATGCTTTGGTAGTCCTCCTGGCTCGCCTCAGGACCTGCTCAAGATTCATTATCGACCGTGAGCATCCACAGACAAACAGTCCCATTTCAAGGTGTGTTTCCAAAATAGCTCACCAATGATGTCGGCATAGACCTCCATCTGTCCGTGCTGCTGCGCCAGTTGGAAAGCTTCATCGTTGCAGTGAGACAGAACCAGGAAGTGAATGGCTGATCCGTAGTCCTTCAATGACAGGAAAAACCTGCAGCAGAAACACAGTTTCAATTTAAAAGCCTTGGCAGTGAGGAGACAACTGTAAAAAAGAAATATGGCAGGCCTGGCCAACCCGCGGCTCCCGAGCCGCATGCGGCTCTTTGCCTGGTTTCATGCGGCTCTAACGTTCATATCGAAGTTTGGGTTTGTGTTTTTTTAATGTGCGTGTTTACTTCGCTTGAGTTCGATACGGTACTTTCGCCAAAAGCACATGCGCGTTAGATGAAAATACGCAAAGTTTCTCAGTAGGGACAAGATCTTTTGAGTAAACCATCAGTGTCAAGTTCGCCTTCAAAATGGCAGGGAAAAAATGCACGAAAGCTTTGTGACCCGGTTCCGTGATCTACAACTGAAAAGGCCACAAATCGTATTCCTCGTTGCCCCGTTTAATGTGGAGATGCACTGTTGGAAAGCCCCGCTGGTCACAGATGAGGCTGCAGCTGAGTTGGAGATGATCGATCTTTGTGAGGAGCACCAACTGAAACCTGCTTTAAGGGAAGGGGCCATTGAGTTGTGGAAAAGTGTGCCAATGGAAAAATAGCCCAATGTCAAACGGGCTGCGCTTAAGATACTGTCAATATTTGGGTCAACATACGTCTGCGAGTCTGTGTTTTCTGTCCTGAAACACGTGAAACCAAAGCATCGATCTGTTCTGACTGCCTGGCAAAAACTGAATACAAGCCAGATTTGAAGAGGATTGTTCAAAGCAAGGAATGCCAGAAGTCCCACTAAGCAACATACATAGTAAGAGAATTTTTTTTAAATTATTATATTTTTGTTTGTGGACTTAGTTGAATTGAGAGTTTGTGTGTGTGAGACAGTGCACACAATGTTCATTGTTGAAAATGACTGGCCCGTGGTCTGTAGAAGTCAAATTCTGTCATTATCATGTTGGTGTGTGACATTTACAATAAATCTGGCTAAGCAGAGGTCTGTGTGTGAGGAAGGGATGAGGTGATGTTCATGTGAGCCCACGTGTATGATGTGGCTCTTTGCGGTAACACAGTAAAAAATGTGGCTCTTAGGCTCTGACTGGTCGGCCACCCCTGAAATATTGTGATGGTTTTTATCTCAATAAATAATTCAAAAGGCAAAGTTTAACATCACTCTTTTGGACAGACTGTTGGCTAAAATAACTGTGAGATTTCCTATCATTCATTCATTGTTTAAATTAAATTAAATTGAATCAATCCCAATTTTTATTATCAGGGTGTCCAAACAACTCTTTAAGAAGCCTCCAGTTGATCCAAAATGCTGCAGCCAGAGTTCTGACAGGTATTGACAAAAGAGATCACATTACTCCTGTACTGGCATCTCTTCATTGGCTGCCCTTTAAATTTAGAATAATTTTTAAAACCCTTCTTTTGACCTACAAGGTCCTCAGAGGCCTAGCTCCATCCTACCTGGAGGAGCTAGTGACACCTCACCAGCCCAATAGACCGCTCCGCTCTCAGAATGCTGGTCTACTTGTGGTCCCCAGAGTTTCTAGGAGTAGAATGGGGGGCCGAGCATTTAGCTACCAGCCCCCCCGCTATGGAACCAGCTCCCTGTCCAGGTACGGGAGGCTGACTCCATCTCTACTTTTAAGATCAGACTCAGAACCTACCTCTTTGAAAAAGCTTATTGTTACTAACTCTGTAGTTCCAGTTACTATCATAGATAGACAAACTATCATACTTAGGGGGTCGTCTAATCCTTAGGTCACATCTTAGCTATGCTGTTATAGGCCAAGGCTGCCGGGGTCCAGAAACATGATCACCTGACAGGCCTCTGTTAAAGTATTTAGATGAGGTTGACGTGACCCACTTGTATTCCATCATCCTACCTGGCCACCATCTTTGCTCCTTCGACACTCTGCGTCTCCCTGACGATGCGAACAGCTTCCTCAGGATTGTTCAGGTGGTCCAGCAGCACACGAATGGCATTGTCCCAGTCTCTGGCACTGCGATAGGCTTGTAGGGCCTCCACATACCTGGGTCACATCCAATGCTACTGATCAAGCAACAATTATTGAATCAAGTGTTTTCAATTCTTCCAATGAATAAATTACATTTTGGTGTTTAAAAAGTCTGAAAGGTTATTTGGAGGCCTCCATTGAGGCTCAGAGTAAGAACCTACTTGTTGTCGGCCTGCATGGCTTTGGCATACTGGAGGTGCATCTTGGGAGAGGAGATATTTGGAAGCAATTCTCCTACCTTCACCCTGATTTCAAAAGAAAAATAAAATGTAATTGTGTAAAGGAGAGAATCCAGAGAACGCTGTGCATCTCTCACCAGTTCTTGGACCGGATGTAGACCGATGCAGCCTTCTCATAATACTGGCCTCTCTCATAGAGCTGAGCAGCTTCAGAGAATTGCTTTAAGAAAGCAATGAACAAAAACATCCACTTTCATTATTTTATTGTAAAATGTTAAATTCTAAAATATCCTAATCCTAACTAATCAGGTGATAATATTTATTATGGTCTTATAGCCAACCAGGCAGATCAGTGACCTTCATGTTCTCCAGAATAGCTCCACACTCCTTCTTCAGGACTCTGCTTGGGTGTTGAACTGCTAAAGTGGTTCCTCTCCTGATGTCTCCCATCCTAATTGACATCCTAGCGATGCCTGCTTGACAGGATTCATCATGCTCCTGGAACTAAAGGTGATGAGAGAGATGTGGGAAGTGAGTATCAGAGCCATCAGTGATGGAGTCTTATGCTGAGCTGAGCACCCTAAAATACAAATAGATTAAACTTACTTTTTTATCATGTATGAGGCCATTCTCATAATGTGCCAGGGCGTTCACATATTCTCCACTACAAAAACAGGTTGAAATACAGCATAGATGAGAATTAAATCCAATGAACTCCGGAGCAAATTTAAAAGTGTTGGTTTTGTTGTTTTTTACTACAAATAGGATCAAGTTGTGTTTATGTAAAACTGTTTCTATATTCAAGTGACACATATATGGTGATGCAACCAAAAAAGATGTGAACTGTTGCATTACAGGGTGGCTATTATCCAATCAACCAACACACCATGAGTGAGAGAGTGTGTGTGTGTGTGTGTGTGTGTGTGTGTGTGTGTGTGTGGTGTGTGTGTGTGTGGTGTTACCTACTTAAACTCCAGTTGCACAGCATATTCCTTGGATATAAAGGGAATCTCTTCTTCTGCTAAGCCTTGGCTAATTTTAGTGCACTGTCCCAATCCAACAGGTTTCTCCTCATCTGCAAATACACACGGGCTCAAATTATCTGTACAATTGGGGTCAATTTTTATTTTTATTTTTTTAAAGGTACTATGCATGCACGCAGACACACACAATCACACACACACACCAAATCATTCACCTCCAGTGCAGCAACTGGACAGCTTGAGGACATGTACAGGTCCTGGGCTCTGTTGTAGTCTTCTAGAAACATAGCCAAGTGTCCCGACCGTAAATTCATTTCTTCTATATCCTGGAGGTGAGACAGACAGAGAGAGTGAGTCTAGTTTGATCCCACCTGTTTGAAACTGTCTTTTAGTGCTGAATCTCAAAACGATCATATTAATTTAATTTTTAACTGTCACAGTGACGCTGATTTTATGGCTTACTATGTTTAAGACTCTTTGCGTGATTAATGCAGCCGAATCAGTGTCAAATAAGGGAATTTTAAAGACTATTATATTTTCTGTAAATATGTTGTCAGTAAATATCTGTCTTAGATTAGATGTGCAGAACAACCAAATGGGTTTCCAAAAACAAGCAGAACGTTTTGTATATCAGAGTATCATGTTGCCGGTACCTTAATGCTCTGTAACGACAGAACCATGCCGACGTTTCCACACATGCGGTATATCTGGATGGCCAAATCCACCTCCATGTGAACCAAACAGGCTTTCCCCAGTTCTGCCCAATCTGCAGGACCACCTCCAGATTTACACAGATCCCAGGCTTCATGAAACCTGGACAAAAACACACAGACGCACAACATTTACATGACGTTTTTGCAGCTACTGGATCCACTATATGTTTAAAGATCAACAGAATTGATTCAGAAATGGCAAAAGCCAGAAACAACAACCTGTACTTATTAATGTCCTGTCTGGGTTTACTCAATTAAAATGGCCACCAAGTAGCAGACATCAATCACCCTGTTCTAATGGATGACCTGTTTGGTTGATTAAAATCTGTCTGAGTGATATTCATATTTATATTAAACATATCAATAAGAGTGTAACAAGAGTTGTGGTAAGTTATAACAGCAACAACTTGTCTTACCTCTTGAGCATGATGGCCTGGCTGAGCTGCCTGCTGAGGTCAGCTGCTGACAACGTGTCAGGAGAGTGTTTGAGGAAGGAGTGAGTGCTCAGAGGGATGTCATTGGTTTTACCACTTGCTGTCTGACATGTGAGCTCCCCATTATACAGCAGCAATGGCTTCTGGGAAAAGAGCAGCGGGGAGCTTCCAACCAACACCACCTGTGGGCCTGGGTGACAGAGATGGGTTAGCAGAAACTTGAACATGTTATAAATAGGCGTTTATCTGTGATGCTGTGGTCATCATCCTACCATATATAGTGGTTTTATGCACAGCGTAGGTATAAACCTTGTCATCATCATAAGCTACAAACACTCCTTTGTCATCACGCCAGGTGTCCCACAACACTCCTGTGATGGTGGGAGAGAAATCAGGCAGCTCTAAGAAGAATTTTGTTCCCTGATGAGGACAAATAAACACATTTAATTTTGTAAAGCTACAGTCAAATTAGCAGAATTACAAATAAATATGTGAAAACTTCAAATATCTGACTTTTGCAGGACAGAGCAGGAAGCCACTGTTCTTGTTGTCAATAAAAACCAGCCATGTGCCATTCTGGTCAGGGAAGACTTTCCTCACACCGACTGAGTGTCTGTAGCTGCTCACAGTGTCCCAGTCCTCCACCAGCACACACTCGACGTCACCAGACTTCAGAGTAACAGTAGGTTTAAGACACTCACTTACATGCTTGAGCTTATGGAATGTTTTTGGGCTGAATAAAGCAGTTTAAATCTTACATCTGTGCCATAATAAAGGAAGTCAGCAGTCAGGGCGTGGCACAGAATCCGACCTTTCCTGGTGTCACCCGGAAACAACTTCATCTGCCTCTTCTCATCCTGGTCTTTGCCTTCAATCTGTACATGGAATAGAGTCAGAATCAGTTTTATTGCAGACAACCAAGGTAAAGGCCTGAGCTGATCTCTCTTCTTTCACTCTAACCTCCGCTTACCCCGAGTACTTAAATTCAGTGACCTTCTTCACCTCTACTCCCAGTGACCAAACCATTTTACCATCAACCCTCTCATTCACTCACACTCATATTCTGTCTTGTTTCAAACCAAACTTTATTTCCTCCTTTCCATGTCATGCTCCCACATCTCTGGACCTTCCTCCTCCTGCTCCCTGCTCTCACTATTGGTCAAGGTCCACCTATTGATCACCACAGCTCACCTCACAGTTGTCTTACTCACATCCTGTAATACTCCACATACATCCACACTACGTCCTCAGACAATACACAAGTTCCTCTCTCAGCATCTTGTTACATTCTTTCTCTAAAACCTTCATTGCAAAGATCTCAGTCAACCACTTCATTATGGAGCCACACTGCAGCTTACAGAAGCTCCCTTCTGTCCTGGCTTCCATCAACCTTATTGTTTTGTAGTTGCCAGAAAATTGCACTGATTCTTAGAAATTGGAACCAGCACCCTTCTCTTCTAAGCCTCACTCTCTAAGAGCACACTTGTTGCTTATAAGTCAATGAAATCATTTAAAAAAATCCATAAATGGCTCACCATGTGCAGCTGAACTTTTCCTTCAAACAGTGCAGCTGCATAGTCCACATTGAGACACATGCTGGCAATTGTCCCTAAATACTCGATGTTTTTCAGCTGAATAAAACCTAAGTTTTAAACACAGCAGTTAAGCCATATTTCAATTAAAACAATTTTACATATTTACATGGTAATAACATGACATAATAATGACAATAGAACTCACCAGGTTCTTGTTCATTCAAGGCATAAAACCATGCCCTGTTGTTCATTCCCACAGCCACATGGTAAGGACCGAGCGCGATGAAAGTGGGCTCCACTTCCACTTCTATGACCACTGGATTCTCCTGAAAATAGAGAATCACGGAATAACTGCTAGAGCTGTGACATGATCTTCCAATCCTACCTCAACTCCTCTTACAACTTAAATAACTGTTACTTTGTAACATCTTTCACCATTTTTACCTCCCACAGTTCACAATAATATTGATTTTAGTTTAAAAAATAAAATAAAATACACACTGAACACTTTTCTACACTTTGAAAGGTTCATTAGGACCAAATGTACTTTTTTGGGTCCTTTTCAGCTAAACAAAAACCAGATTATCCTGATTATTCCTACAGAAAGGTAACTGTAATACCAGTAAAAGACAAATGTCAGTAGACAAGCAATGTAAAGATGTAAGTTGCAGTAAACAGTAAAAGTTGAAGGAAAGCTAAACTTTAGCTTTCCTTCAACTAAGTAAAGCTATAAGTAAAAAATAAATGAGGGGGCTGTACTGCATATGTGCAGGTGGTAAAGTTAAATAAAGGTTGGTGTCATAAACAAGAAAGGCTTATAATCTGCTACTGTTCTATTAGAGTGTCTAGGAAGGAATGATTCTTCACCTCTTCCACCTGGTTGAAAACTGTGACCTCCAGCAGTGAGGTGAGGTAGGCAAGCCGAGTGCCAAAGCTGTCACCCAGGATGGGCAACTTGGTTAGGAAGACATGAAGTGTTCCTTTTTGTGTGGAGACCGCCAACAGCTGCCCATCATCTGTCCAGCTCAGCTGGTCTAAACCTGGATGAAGAGTGTTACATAGAAATGGTTCAACATGGCCCTTTGACAGCCACTCGAGAGAAGACGACCATGTCACCTTTAGTCTCATCTTCGAGCTCAACTACATTGCTGATGTCTTTAAACTCAGACAGTTCGTGGATCTTTATACTGGAAAAGAAAAACAGATTTCAAAACAAACATAATTAAACCATAGCGATCCAGGGACATTCAAAAGCAGGTGTGTACCTGTTGTCCCCACAGGAAGCAGCCCTGTTTAACACAGATGAGATGGCCACACTGTTGAGACTATCTTTGTGGTTACGAGCCTGATACAATTCCTGCCCAATCTCCCTAATGTGAGTAGAAATCACCACAAGGTACCCATGGGAGAAGCCAATCAGTATGTACCCATCACCATACCTTGGAAAAGAAACAAAGGATAAGAAAAAACCCAATTTATAAAATCCTGCTGCAACTGTACTCAGAGCGTGTGATCAGGCTGAGAGCATTACCAGCGGTAGGACACAATGTTCCCATAGTGGCCAAGGAAGGACAATTCTACCCTGTTGTCTGGATCATTGATGTTGAACAGCATGAGTATTTTCTTGTCCACACACACGCTGACCTGAAGCGTAAGCATTTGAAGAGGTCAATGTTTGCAACAGATACATAAAAATTAAGGCCCAAATGAGAACTAAGATCTAATCTTACAGTGTTTTCTCCTTGTGCAGACCTTTCATCAGTCTTCATTATAGAGAAATAAATGTCAGCAGGGGGACCACGGAGGCTGGTCTGAGAAAAGAAAGTTTAACTTACATATTTGTATTAGTGTTGCTATGACAACAGTTGGCCATTCTATCATTAGGGTCATTGTTTAGGTCTCTATACAAAATGCTTGTATATAATTGCCCAACACCTTTAAGCTTTTAGCCTTCTGAATGACCTATATGTATAAATAGATACATGCTCTCTTTGTGCTCTGTGTCCTGACCTGTCTGACCGTGTCACCCTCATGGTTACTGATACTGACAGTGTTGTCATCACTTCCCAGAGCAAGTAGATTTTGAGCACTCCAGCACCCACATGTGATCTTTTTAGTATGTTTACCTATTGGTAACAAAGGGAAAATGCATCAAAATACATCATTCATTATAACTTCATTTCAGATATACAACTAGGTACTGGCCAGTTTTCATGCTTTATGCATACCCAGTACAGGGATCTTGCGTGAGGTCTGCTGATTGTAAATCAACAGGTTTCCTTTGACGGTTCCAACAGCTAAGAGTGGGCTTGTCTTTGACCACAGTATTAGGGACATTTGATCTCTGGTGAACAACAATACAGAGAACACAGGTTAATTATTGCGATTTTCACATATTTTACACCAACAATCAGTAGAAAAAAAAATCTTTAAGAAATGTGCTAGATAACTGTCGTACCTCATGCCACTATCAATGTGGGATGATTTATTTACACTAGCATCCCAGAGACAGATAGAGCTTGATTTTGCAGCAATCATAGCCAAAATGTCCCCATCTTTATCCCAGTCCAAGCCTACACACCGTCTTGATGGAGCAACAGATCGATGGTGAAAGCACAAGGTAACATACTATGAACAAACCACATAAATATCACAAAAAAACAAAAAAGATGACCTCAAACTCACCCTGGAAGGTTAATTTCAGCATACTTGTGCCCATGTCGATCAAATATTTGTACTGTGCTATCATGGCTATAGAAAAAGGAGCATTTTAAGCAGTGATATGATGACGTCTCACAGAAAGGGAAGAGATTCCTAAGGTTGTCTCACTCTACATACAGTTTACTTACCCTGCAACAGCGATATAATTGCCAAGGCTTTTCTGCCATTTGTACAATAGACTGGCACCTGCCCAGATTTTCTCATTTAGGATGAAAATGCTCTGTGTCCAAAAGATATGCAACTAGTGAGTGTGTTATGTTTCTAAGACACAAACCCAAACTATAAGGCATGTTCACCATTTTATACTAAAAAATAAATTTACATTGAAAACCGTTCCAATATATACTTAATCAGTCAAACGTTTTTTTGGAACTACTATTATAGCCTAAAGACACGATATTCTGTAATTTTTTGCAATGTTTGCTAAATTAAACGTTCTGCCGTGGTTTTATTCGTCATGAACTCTCACCTGAATTAGTTTATCAATAAACTTACAAAGCAACTTGTCAGTAGGGGGGGTTATTCTAAATGCTAAAACTAATAACGCCTACTGCAGACGATAAATTAGCTACCTAGGAGCTATCTAATGAACTGTATGGCTAGCTAAGTTAGCTACATGATTTGAAAACATTCATCTGATAAAAGTCAGAATAATAACTCTAGGTATGAGTTGTATGTTAAAGTTAAGAAGTCTATCCCGACCTTCATTTTGTAATGTTTCAATCATGAAGTCGTCATTTATGGCTGAAGCGTCTTCAACAAAGATTTTGTATGTCGACTGTGATTCACTCGGTAGCGTCTGTAAAAAGTGATGCCATGGCAACGACAGTCCGTCCTCCTGTTCCGATAGGCTTGTTCCGCAAAATGGTTTCCGGTTCCGGTACCAACATTGGGTAAATGTGTCAAAACTGATTATTGTTCGGTTTTATATGCCGTCATATTTTAACAAATCAAAAAAGGTGTCAAAATTTACGAAAAATCAATTTTCCTTCCTAACTATTTGGAGAATATTCAGGCAATAAATTCACAATCCACATACATTTTAAACATTTATTGTACATTTAGTGAAACTCAAAAAATAAGGGAGAATTTGAATCACACATCCCCGTTGTTAAAACAAAATGAAAGATTCTACACAAATGATGAGTGGAAATCCAAATCAGCCCAATGAGGACTGATTCCAAGAGAGTGGAAAGATCAAAGGATTATAATTAGTTTACATTTCATCACAATGGGATTCATAGCACAGCATATGGGGTGACCATGAGTGTGAAAACCATCCTTGTAGCTACCACCAGGCAGGGCAATTCTGGCTAAAACATGACGATGTGGTCTTTCAAGAACCTCCCCAGATTGATACTGAACTATAAATTCATACTTGAGGATGTGCAATGTAAGAGACAACATCTATTCATATTATTCTGTTTTCGTGATCCTGAACCTGTAGAACTTTCAGCCACTAGAGGGCAACCTTGCTCATGTCTGGAATGAGGAGCTCTTCAATTCATTAAAAGGTTTATAAATATCTTCGTTTGGTTGGTTTTTTTTAATTAACTAAATATGTAATCATTTTGTTATGTGTTTAATATTAATTGGACTTTATTTATTACAGTAATTCAATCCACGCCACTTTTTTATTGAAACTTTTTTATCCCACTCTTTATTAAACCTACTTGATTAATCTTGGGTACTCTGTTATACCAATAAAATCCAATTGATGTCATATGTATTAACTAATATGTCATCGTTGTAGCATGAGAAAAATATATCTTCTTTTGTAAACATGGAGCCATTTGTTTATTTTAGCTTTGGGCTGATCAGTGACAATTTCCACCACGGGATGGTCGTATAGTTGTACATATATGCAGCTGCAGGTTTCTTGTGAAAGTCTCACAGTCTGGCTTTGTGTCTCCTCAACAGACATGATACATTTAGGCAGCAAGAGAAGGTCACCTAAGTCATTTCTCACCCCTGCTGGGGCCATTTGTCAGAGCGAGTTATGATTTAAAGCTTCCTCAGCGATAAATAACAGAGTGAACGTGTGTAGTCGATGTCCGGAGGTTAAACTGTAAATCTGTAAATTGTAAACATTTCTTACACTCTGACAAGCCTGAACCTGCTGCTGCTCCATTCGTGGTAACAGCATTTAAGTCAAAACATCTATTATAGTAATCAAGGCTCAAATTATCAAGTGTTGAATCACATCTCAGCTTTATTTTATAAAAGACAAATAACAGCATATTACAACTTTTACACACATAATTGTTGAAGATATATATATACACATATATGTATATATGTGTATAGATAGATACACACACACACACACACACATATATATATATAAAAGATTGAATGAGCAGCTGTACCAATGACCAACTGTACAAAAAGACATTCTAACGCATGGGGTATAATACACAATACAGCATAATACATAAAGGCTACATAGAGCTTTAGATTAATATGTACAAGTGACTGTATATGTAGTATTTAGACTGGTTTGTATTGTGTTCATATCTAACCTGACTGAGATCAGCTCATTTCTACATCTAGACACCAAAGATGACACACTTCTTGTTTTGGTCTATGAAGATATACTGTATACCGGTATATAAAAGAGTAATAAATATAACAACTCAAAACAAAAACAGAAGGAAATAGAAAGATGCAGCAGCAGCACAGTGGGCTTGAATTAACATCAGCTCCGCTTCAGGGGATCACCAGTCCCCATCTCTGCTTTTTTAGATGTCATGCTGGCAAATATGGGAAGCTTTTCAATCTTCTCTGGCTCCTGGGGCACTTGGCTTTCAGCATGGTTTTGTGAGTGTGTGTGTTAGGGAGTGTGTGTGTTCAGAAGTGGATCCTGGGGCTACATTAGCTCTTGATCTGTCAGTTCAGACAGGATGCCTGCTTTGCCTCTCACTGTCTGGATGCTTTTACTGCTTTCTGTACACTTACCACACATAGAATGTTCACATATACAACACACACACGCACGTATGCACGCAGAGCAGAACTGGATATCCAGACAAAATTAACAACAGACCAAATAATGAGAGCATGAATTTAATACCTGCCACTGAGCTGGTGTGACATTTTGTTTGATGCTGGGTTCAAAGTTATTAGATTTTATGCTGCATGAGGACTTTAGTGTAAATGTGTTCATGATCGGGAGCGCTGCTTTGTACAAGCACATATAGAACTCAGAGTGTAGATGCTATAATCATTTTACAAGGTATACATGATTCCCCATACAGCTCAGTGTCTGCATGCACGTGCACGTGTGAATGAGTGAGTGAGTGAGAGATACAGAGAGAGAGAGGAAAAAGCAGCAGGGAATTGAAGCTGTCGTGAAGGGAAGTATGAAGATTCTCATTTGAGATAAAAATACACTCCTTCTAATCCCTGAACCGTCTCTCTCACACACACACATGCACACACACACACACACAAAAAAAAGATCTTTTGTCCCTGTATAAAACCCAGCTGGTTAAAAGGGACCCTTGTGCTCTACTGAAAATTAAAATTTCCCATTAACGACTTATTAATAATACTCTATGAAGCTCTGTTTTATATAATTACTTACACGATAAAAGAATTGAAAAAAATAAGGATGTTAGACAATTTGTGGGTGCAGCTTGTAAATTATGTAAGTTATGTGAATGTTAGAGCATATTCTGTCTTTTAGAATATACAGAATAAACATCCTGTGGATGCAACATGGTTGACAGGCTAATATATTAGATAAATGACAGTTTATTACTGTATGGCTACATGTGAAGTTGTGCTGATTATGTCAAAAGTCCTCCCTTTTTGTGTCAGGAAGCAAGTAATGGAAATAAAAAAAATGCCAACAGTGGAAAATAAGAAGGGATATATTAAAATAGCATCAATACATACAAATAAACAGATTTAAAATGATGAGGTGGTTTTGACAGTCCGTGCCTCCCTCATCTCTGTCAGCAGAAATTAAAGCTGGAAACAGATCCTGTTGGGAGTGTCAATGTGCTCCACCGTGTCAACACTAACCAAGTAACAGGCAAGGATAAGACGCTGCTGTGTGCTGCTCTGTCCTGCTCAGATGATCGCTGCAGGTCCTCCTCATTAGTCACAGACTGGAGGCAGCTCACCTCTGCAGCCGAGGCATTCAGATATGAAGACTTTATCAGAAATCATACAGACAAAAGACCTAACCCTTACTTAACCATTGCTTCACTAATGACACAATGTGATGCTGTTGGGGAGGGTGACCTTAAAGAGTTCCCTGACTTTTTTCTGTGTGATGAAGAGGAGCTTTGCAGATGCCCACCGAGCATCTGCTCTCACAGCTTGACAGCCACCACACAGGCTCCTGCCCTGCCCACACACAGAGGTGCTACCTGCAAAGTCAAAAACAAGAAAAATACATCAACTTTAGATGCTGCGACTGAGTGGCGCTGCAGGGTCACGTCAGGTCATCTTGACGATTTGACTCCGGACTAAACATCCAAATCACCTTCGTCCATTTGAACTAAGATTAACTAATACAGTGGGACTCTACTTACGAACGTCTCCACATGCGGAATTTTCAGGTTACGAAACGTCTCAACGGGAAAATATTTCCTCTTGTTACGAAAGAAATTTCAGGATACGAAAGGCAAAAATACGCTACCGCCGCTACTCGCACCTCGCGGAGTTAAGCGAACGCAAACATGCTTGTAGCTGCTCTGCCATTGGTTATCGCCTAGCATCTTCCTGTAATCCCATTGGCTAGGAGGGACGTCAATCTGTACAAGTTTGTGTGTATCCCAGCGTCGCCTTCGTTAAACTTTTATTTGTTGTGGGTGTTTGTATGTTTGTCCATTAGATGGTGGTGTTACCACAAGTGTTAACGTTCGATGCTAGTAATGACGGCTAATGTAAGATTATTTTGTTCCTGGAGAAGCCTTGCACTGAATTCCTACATTTATTGTGAGGTAATCTAATTGTAACATGTATTTGTTACATGTTTTGATGCATTTTTAAGATTTATAAAATTGGTCCGAATTTTTGGGGGCTTGGAACGGATTAGGGTATTTACATGGAAAACGCGTCTCTACTTATGTAATTTTCAGGTTACGAAACAACTTCCGGAACCAAATAATTTCGTAAGTAGAGGTCCCATTGTATGTTCCTGTGTCTTTGTCACGCTTGAAAAAGCCAGTTGAACAAGACACTGATACATGACAGAAATAACAAAGAGATCGAAACACTGAACTTTACGGCTGTGCTGGTGAAAACTAAAAATAAACAATGATTGACAGATCTGAGTAAACAAGAAGACATGAGAGAAAGATGAGCTATGCCAGTTTGTTTGTTTGTATAACTATGAAGACAGGATATATTTATGGGTCTTCTCGTATCCTTTTCCATCTCAGACCGTTATTCCTTCATCATTCTCTCCATCTGCATACCCACCCTCCTGGATTCCAGTGTGGTGGATATCTCAAAAATAGCCGATTTTTCAGGGCCATTTGATAACTATCAGGCCCCCACATGAGATGAGGTACAAACACAATTTCAGTATCCTTCTGATAAATGACAACAGTCCATTTTGTGACATTTACAGAATTTTAAGTCTTAGGTTTTCCCAATGGCAACAGTACATTTACATAACACTAAGAACATGGCAAGAACCCTGGAAAAGGATAAAATTACGTGCAGACCTGCGTCCACTCATTTGTTTGAGGGTCGTAAGCTTCAACGATACTGAGGTACACCTGTCCGTCATAACCGCCCACGGCAAACAGACGGTCTCCAAGGAGACAAACACCAACTGCATCCCTGCTGATGCTCATTGGGGCCACAGCTGTCCACACATCTGTCTGAGGGTCATACCTGCAGACAGACAAGACAAAGAGAATGAGCATGCCTTGCTTATTGACACCCCTCATCTGTCTTGTTTGGGTATATTTTGTGTGTTTTTATGGTTGAGGATGCATAGACTTACCTCTCCACACAGTCACTTAACCGGGATGAAAGAGACGAGGCAGGAGCATCGTGCCCTCCGATGGCGTAAAGAAAGCCATGCCAGGTAGCCACACCCACACCTCCACGCCTTTTAGCCATCGGAGCGCAGCTGTTCCACCTGCACATTTTAAGGTGCACATCAGCTGATACAGACTATTGCACTTTGTACAACTTTGAAGGAAATGTGATAAATTGGCCATCTGTGAGCATATAAAAGTTGAGGCGGTAATGAACAAACATGATCAACACAAGCTTTTGAAATGTGACCCGAGTTCGGCTGTTTCTTTGCTCTGTCATATATAAAACACGGTATAAGACAGACAGAAATGATTATTCCTCACATAAAATCTTTTTCTCTGACCTGTTGGTGTGAGGGTCGAAACACTCCACTGAGCGTAGGCACGACGAGCCATCGCGACCTCCTACTGCATACAACCTGAGAAGAAAAGATAAGAGGATAACACTATAGAGCATGCGCACCATTCACTCCTTTGCCCTACTAACATCAAAACTGCTATGAATATTCACACACACGCACACACACGCACACACATTTCTAGCCATCAGAAGTCATTTTCAATGTAGTGACACTGAAACCGATGGAGTTTGGCTGAAAGAAAGTTGACCAAAATTACTGAGAAAACAATCAGGGCATCACAACTCAGTCCCTGTGTGTGTGTGTGTGTGTGTGTGTGTGAATATTCATAGCTGTTTTGATGTTAGTAGGGCAAAGGAGTGAATAGGACCAGTCAGGCAAGTAATGAGTTCCATCAGGAAGAGTCCAGAGACTCACAGACACACATGTGCGCGCGTGCACACAGACACAGACACACACACACAGGTGCACACACACACTTTGTGTTTAGATGTGTTCAGGCAAATCAGTTGTTTCTGTATTAATTAGCATCTATAAAGTGTTTTCCTGTAGAAATTCTCTGAGCAGTGATGGAGAACTTTCTGCAGGAAGCCTCTGAGTTCTCGACTTCTCAACAGCTGTAATAACAGCCAAGTGTCCTTATGTGAGAGTGGCAACATTAGTGTTAAAAATTGGCACTTTGTGTTACTAGAACTTTTTTTTAAAGACTTGCAGCGAGACAACAAACATCAGCTTCATTCTCATGTATTCTCATGAAAATGATGAACATCAAAGAAAATCAAATTAATTTTGATGCCATATTTGTAAAAAATTTGAGGACAAAGTGTAATAATAGTGTTAACAATAACATGAAGTAAGAAAAGACCTGTTTATGATTGCAGTGCATGAGAAGGTGTGACCAAAATGGAGCGGACGTACTTGCTGTTGAGCACCGCCACCCCCACGGTGCTTCTGGGAGTTGCCATGCTTGCAACAAAGCTCCACTGACGAGCTTGAGGGTCCCACCTATGGAAAATTAAGTTAAACACTCAGTCAAGCAAACATTGTCATTTTTTACTGAATTTGTCCGAAATGCAACGAGATTTGAAGAAAGAGGAGCAAAACGTTATTAAGCTAAAGTTTGATCATAGCTAATGACTGGAAGAGCTGAAAGTATAAGAGTATTTATACTAAATCATGTTGAGATTCTCTTTGTTGACAATAATTTTTCTTTTTAAAATAATTATTACACTGTATTTAAATAAAAACAACACTTCTCTGTGCTGTCTCCATTATTACCACCAATCGAGAGTAATTTAACATTTCAGTTTATATTCAGTTTGATTAAAAATGTCAGTCTGGGTGTTTGCAGTCAAAAACTTTAGGATAAAGGTGATCAAGAGATAAATAAAAGATAAAGTGCCAGAATATAATTGATGCATGAAAGATGCACGTGTCCTTTTCACCTTTCCACCGTGCTAAGGTAGCTCCAGCCATCATGTCCTCCTACTGCGTACATCGGCCCCTCAAGTACAGCCACACCTGTGAAAAACAAGCCCAAACACACAGGTGATAAATGGTGGCAAATAACTAACACTAATCAGCCTGGACAGGTTCTAATCAAGCCTGGGTTTCTGTGTGTGATTGTGTGTGTAACCACACCAAGGGCATTAGGCGTGCAGGGTTAGCGGCATGTTGACACCACCATGCACGAGGGATTTATCTGCTAAAACATCTGTGGCGCCAGATGTGTTCCTACTGGTGAAAACGATCAAGCAGCAGCACATCACACCTCATCCAACTTTGCCGTTGTCATAGCACAGCACGCAGTGAGTGGAGACTCAAACACAAAAAAAGAGAATCGGCTCCTGCTGAAGTTCTCTGAAGCATGAGGCTGAAGGACTTACGATCAAAATGCCCTTTTGGAGGTGAAAATTACCCTTGAGCTCACTGTGTCAAAAGCAAAATTACAGTTCAAACCAAGTAATTCAATGTTTACAATCATAAACGCTACAGGTTTGTTTTCTGACTCACCTAATCCATGTCTGTGTGTGGACATGGGAGGCAACACGCTCCAGGTCTTGCTGTGTGGATTGTAACACTCCACAGTGTTAAGGGTCTTAAGTCCATCTCGGCCGCCCACCACATAGAGGCGGCCATCGAGGACAGCTACACCAAACTGAAGCCTCCGTCCACTCATCGTGGCCACCTGTGTCCACCTGTCCTGGCGCATGCAGTACTGCTCAATGCTAGTGGCACCTGGAGAGACAGTAAAAAAACTGCACTTTGCTCTAATCCTAGCTTCAAATGGAAAGCTGCTCTTTGACTGTCTGCTCCTTAATATTTATTTATTGTTTTATTGCTCTTGGATGATGTCTAGTGTGTAGAATACTGTTAAAGTATAATAATAATAATAATAATATGGGCAAGATATTTTCATTGTTCACTGAGCTTGTTTATTATAATATCAGCTAGAGAGGACTTTTGTCCAGTTAAGATCCAGAGAATGATCTGTGACAGTGATGAGTTGCCACTTTGAAATGTACACAAGAAAAGACAATAGACTGATTCAACCTTATACAGCAGCAAAGACACAGGAGAGAAAATGTAGTTTCTACCTTTGGTAGCGTCCATCCCCCCCACAGCAAACATCGCTCCAACCGTTGCTTTGCGGGGTCGAGTGCGTGGACTCTGCAGTGAGGGCCGGTGCTGAGGTAAGAGGTGATACTTCATGCCCTCCATCAGCAGCCGTTGGCAATCCATACTGTTCCTGAGAAGAGGGTTGCACTCCAGATCTGCCAAGAACTATAAGGAACAAAAATACATGCATGTGTGTCTGTGGACAGTTTGTGCAAGACCTCAGCAGTTTTGTACATTAGCTGCAGTAGTGTTTATGGGGGACTGAGGGTCAAGAAAAAACTCATTTAATTGATTTAGAGATTAGATCAGCTCAGATCAGCCAGCCATTAGTTAGGCATGCATGCACGCACACACAAATCATCTGGCATAATAAAGGGCTGATGTACTCAACATCTCATCACACACACACACACACACACACACACAAACAAAAGGAGATGAAAAAAAACATGCACTTCAATCTACAAATTTGGCCTTTAAAAACATCCCAAGAAAAACAGGTTGGAGAGGAAAGGTTTTACCAGGGGCAAGAAAGTCTGAATCACATTAGTAACATTTAGATCATTATATTATATTTATTATATATTTGAACATGTCTGTGTGTTTATATCATATAGAAATACTCAGTAAAATATTTTTCTCTGTGTTTACTTCCTTATTTTCTTTGCCCAGTATAAGAAGATGATTCTGAATCTACCCAAATAACTCAATTTGGTCACTGAACATAAAATCAATTTTCTCAGCCAGACATGGAGAGCGTAACGCAAGCATGTTAAATGGATAAGCAGCTTACACGCCAGAGTGAAAACCACGCTTCTAATGCTCACAATCACCCAGGGACAAATTAGGGTCAAACTAACTTTGGCATTTCTTTATTTAAATGTGCCTAATAAAGGACAAAGACGAGATCCACCATTTGTCCTCTACCGTTTACTTTATTTATCTATCGTCTTGTGAAGGAGTGTGGAGGGTGAGATAAGAAGTCATCCTCTGTAGGGCACCACATGTCACCCTCTTTCATCCCTCTACTTCCCAGTATGCCGACATCATCCAAGGATTTTTTAAGAGACTGTTGTATTCCCAGCTGAGATCTGACCAACCATTGATGGTAAAGCAAGAGGGTCACAGTGTCATGTTCTTGACAGTTGACACTATACGCTGCAAAATGTCCATTCATAGTCGGGTTTACTTTAACAGGATTTATATGATGCACTCAGACTGTCTGTGTTGCTGCTTTGTGATAATAAAACTGCACACAAACAAACAAACACACACACAGGACTGGATGGAGTGATGACAAAATCTGGGTAGCTGCTGCATTTGCAGCTATGGAATCAGGTTAAATCAAATTATTTCCCATCAGCACCTGTGCCTCATTATTAAACATTAGCTGCTAAATGCCAGTATGACCTTCATATATCTCTGATGGAGACAGCATAGGGAGAAAATTAGGCCGTGTACTGAATCCAATAAGTGCCAGTGGTGATGAAAATAGATGACTGATGGTTTAATTTCTGTACAATGAAACCCAGTGATGACCAGTCCTATAGTGGAAATAGAGAACTGGTGAGTGATTTGGTGAATACTGACTAGTTGTCTCTACAGGACTGGTGTTATCAGCATTTCTTAGCTCACAAGCCCTCTGGCTAGCTGTGAATTATTCTGTCAGTTTAGCAAGTAGGTGACGAGCACTACACAGAGGCAATTACTGTCTTTCAAAGTCTTTCACCTAGTCCACCTCTTTAAGTCTAACTCTGTTTAAGTTCAGTTTTGGGCCATAATTGATAAAGAAAAAGTTAAGGGGGGCCTGGCAAGGTGAGGGTTAGTTAAAAGTTCATGCTGATGCAGCTAAAGCTGAAGTGTGATTTGAGTGGCACATAAGAGAAAAATAAAAAGTTGCAAAGTTCCCTCACTGCTCATCTCAGCTACACTTTCACTCTGCCAGAGGCAGATGCATCAAAAGAGGAGGTGGAAGGAACAATAACGCCATGACGATCTTAACTTGATTAGGTGCTAGGTGACGTTGGAAGCATGAGGAAGTCTGGGGGTGCAATGCATAGAGCAGTTTCTTGTTCCTGGTGTGTGTGTGTGTGTGTGTGTGTGTGTGTGTGTGTGTGTCTATGCTCCTATGCACCTCAACATGCACACAATATTTACCTGCAGCAGCAGTTTGCTGAAACTGTGTCTCCCAACCAATTTTTAGCTTGATTCAATTTAGGGTCCAGTGTGTAATAATTTAGGAGCCGACTATCAGAAATTCACTTTAAAAAGAAAAGAAAGACTTTTGACAGTTCAAGCCAACTTCTCAAAGTAGCTACAACATTAAAAGTCTGGACTAGAAGTACGGAACACAAATATTTGTCAGTATTGTAATGCGTAAATATTTGTGAAAGGCAAACTAAAAAGCTGCTCAGCCTATTAAGTACTAAGTCACATACAACAACAACAGTGCTCATACAATATTTAGGCACTTTCAGGTTTTTTTTGGATGAAAGTGCAGTCTAAGAAAGGATTCATTGATGAGTGATGAAAACAGGGATTTACATCTCTGAGCTCACCTGTGGCTGCAACAGTGGCAGGCGGATATGAGCCAGCAGTAACGGAAGGTGGCTCTCCCGCGCGGGGGCATCATGACTGACCCACGTTAGCAATGAGGTCACCATGGTCTCCTCTTCAGGCACATTGACATCGTCAGACAAGAGCAGCCTCTCCATCTCCTCCACTGGCAGCAGCAGGAACTCCTGGCTGCCCACCACATCCAAAAAGTGTTCCTGAGGAGGGAGGAACCACAATACTTTCAAAACAGTCCTGATGAATGAATACGGAATAGATGATGACAGAGTGAAGACTACAAAGAAAACTGTGGAAAAGAGGATGGGGATGAAGGTTAGTTAGAAAAGGTTAATTAGACTCGCATTCAACATTAAACAAAAACACAGCCGGAGTTCTAAAGGTCACTGTTACTGTGAACCATCACAAAAAGAACTACACCAAGTTAGGGTGCACATTAACTACTGCTTGATACTATTTTCAATCATTTAGAGAAGTGCCAGGCCTTAAACATTTGATAAATGTAATACTCAGTACAAAAATCCTACCAAGTTAATGCATATGAGCTAGTGAAGAAGGTTTTAAACAAGAGGAGACAAATGTGCGTCATATGAAATGTTCATCCCAAGGAACATTTAAAATAACATTAAAAAAAGGATAATCTGCCTATTCTACTGCTTTTAGAACTCGGTTATATTAGCTGTGAGCTGCAAAGTGTGTGAATCATTGTGGCTGTGAGTGAATTGAAGACAGGGAGAGAACTCTGTCCCTATAAAAGCTCCTTTACGCCATAATTAACCTGAATTAAAGTTGAATGGTAATCCACTTAAAAAGAAACAAAGAGAGGAACGGAGCAAAGAGGAGGAACATTGACACTGACAATCTCACAGAGGGAGGCAGGGTGAAAAATGGCCCATAAAGAGTGAACAAGAATAAAGTATACAGAGGAACAACTGGGCAGTCACCATGGAAACTATGCACTTAAAAAAGAAGCTGAGGTGATAAAAGCATATAAAGCCTTTAAGACAATGAAGTGAGGGTTGATGGCTGACAGAAGGGTTAGGAAAGGGAGGGTTTTAAACTAAAACCTAAGCATTTCTCATATGCAGCACCACTGTCAGAAATCCCTTAATGCTGTTGCCTCCATGGAGGCTGCAGAGTAGGAGGAGTTCTACCCACCATGGTGTAGGCATGAGCAGCCCTCTGTAGGTCACGGCAGCCCTGAGCGTCAGCGTACGAGCGAATTCCTAAGCAATTAGAGGGGTGGAGCTGTTTCATCAGGAAAGAACAGCAGGCCTGGACCACAGAGGACAGCTGGAGCAGGCAGGACGCCGACAGCAGAGACTCAATGGTGTCCTCTCTTAACTCCAGTCGGCCTGGAATACAGAAATGATACATAAAAATGCATTTTGGTTTGGAAGCTGGCAATTACAAAATTATAGGTATATCTCTATAAGCAAAGGCCAGTATTCGTCTGTACCTGTGTATGCATACTGCACCAGGACCCACAACGCATCAGGGTCTACTCCCTCCATCTTCACCTCATCCTGCTTGGCTTCTCGAACATCGCTGGTGAACATGGCAGCAAAGTAGTCGGACACGGACGAGAGGACGAGTCTGTGAGGACAGAGATTTTGTCAGGCGTCAGCACTTTGACCTGGCAGCCATGATGAGCCAGCCTGACGGGTAAAAGATGCAACCTGGCAGGTGCGACATAATGTTGTCATCCTGTGAAAGTGTCTCCCAGCTGAAGGATGTGAAGGTCACCTTGAAGACATCAGCATCTAGTCATGTGCTGTGCGTACATGGTTGGGAATGAAATAAGGCTAGGAAGTGAAGCACTAAATTAAGGATGCATTTCTTTAGGATCATCTTTCTGTCATTTTACTCCTGAAGTGAATTAAGTTAAATGAAAACTGATGCCTTCATAGTTTTGACATTACAACGTTTCACCATATTCCCATCTCATGTATCTCATTCATTACTTAATATTCATTTTGTTTGTTGTTTTGTTCTGCTCGATCAATAAACATTAAAAGCGCCCACTTCATCGGCCAAAATGCTCCATAATGGGTCCTGACAGCAGAGGGAGCGAGAGAAGCCTGACATGTAAGACACTGTAATCACAACAAATTGACCTAGAACTGTCTGAGAGCAGGAAATAAATATGAATTATGAGTTTGGTAGACTGGAATAAACAAAAACAGGCAGACGTTAGACACAGATGAAAGCCACTAATTTATATTTTATTAATATTTAAATGATGATTCTTTTTTTCTTCCCCAAAAGACATGTATCCTCTCTCCAAGGAGGCTTTCTTAGATAGAAAAGGAAACGGAAGTCTGAGCTGAGCTGGAGGCCTCTACAGATGTTTGTGTCAGCATATTGTTGATTTGGTGCTTGAGGCTCTCAGATGTCTCAGATCATCCCTAAAGACAATCAATCAATCTTTATTTATATAGCGTCTGTTATAATAAAAAATGTCTTTACGCCCTTTACAGAATCCCAGGGCCTGACCCCCAGCAAGGAAAAACTCCCCTTTAACAGGAAGAAACCTTGAGCAGGACCAGGCTCATGTAGGGGGACCCTCCTGCTGATGGCCGGCTGGGTAGAGAGGAGAGGAGGAGGGGGAGGACAGGTAGAGGAGAAGAGAGGGGGGGGGGGGGGTGGTACAGGCAGAGGATAGAATAGGCAGAGGAAATACATTAATTATTATAAACTGCTGGTATAGGAGTTGAGTGGGTCAGTAGGTTAGCATACAGCTATGAAGGCAGCAATACCTGTAATACCTGTAGATGGATACAGAGAGAGGAAGAGGACGGGGAGAAGCAGAGAAACTATACAAGAAACAACATTATCACTGATCTACTCGGAGAAGGGAAGAGGAGAGGAGAGGAGAGGAGAGGAGAGGAGAGGAGAGGAGAGGAGAGGAGAGGAGAGGAGGGAGATTTTAGAGGCTTTCTCAGGATTCTCTTTCTCTTGCTCTTCTCTTCTCCGATAGAGGAGAGGAGATCAGATCATGTTTCTGGACCATAGAGGAAGCTTTGTAGAAAGAGCCTTTTTTCTCACAGTTAAGCTACTTATCTTTGTATTACAATACTGAGCTGTTATACATCTAAACCTGTCCGTAGGTAAACACAAAGGGAGAAAGCAAACAGGTGCAGCAAAAAATGCAGTTTAGTGTTACACAGCCATGGAAATGGTGCAGAGACTAATGAAAATGGCAGCAGGGTGAAAAAAATCAGGAAACAGACAAGTTGGATTCAGGAAAGAAGAAGCTGAACCCTGTGTTTGTGTTTCAGAGTGGATATGCCAGAGCGAGACATGTAAAAAGACCAACAGCAGGATGACTGACCTCTGTCTACAGATGCTTTCCGATGGAATGTCTGCATTAAGCTCTACATTAATCACACATTAAATCCTCTCAATCCTATTATCTTGAATCTTTTAATATCTGTTCATTAATTAGCACACAAACTTAGCACAATACTATATGAACCTTACTGTTACTGTGCCTGCTAAATCTCCACAACATAGTGTGTTAGCATGCATGATTACCATTCCAATAATAACATTTCACATGGTTATTAACATAACTGTGCACAACTGGTCCATGCAAAAAGCCAACAAGCACATTTTGCCCTTATGTGTCCCAGACACACAATTATTTATCAAGACAACATTGCAGAACTGTTTCAATTCTAAGACAGGATTAATAAATTAGAATTTGCAGTGGCATCTACATGTGGGAGTATAAAAATAGATTTGCAAGGTAATGTATTTCTGCATGGAGCCCCACAGGAAACTAAAGCGCTCTAGTTTTTGAGTAGAGCTCTTCCCTTAAAACTGTGTTGCTTGAAAAGGAATCCACAAAAAAGCCAGGTGCAACTGAACAGTGCAAAAGGCTCATTCAACATATGCAGCTTCTTCTTTTGGTTTCTGACGTATATTCTTTTGCTACATGTCGATTCCTACAACCGCAAACAAAAGGATCACTTTTAAACCAAGACATTTTCTACCCCAATACTGTTTTTTGGCATAAGCATTCAATAACAAACAACTTCAGATGGCAGCAGCCTCTTTTACACACACCATTGTCATTCTCCTACAGTTCAACACGGCCTTTCGTCTGACACCAGCTGTTCCTGGAGGACTGAATGCAACAAGACAGGCGAGAGAGAGAGAGAATAAAAAGAGAGGGAAAATAAAAAGGTCTGTCTGCTCATAGGGACGCTCTTTTGTCTTATCCTCTTGCAGATGAACCCTGCTGCCACAGTTGTGGTCACATGCCCAGAAAACAACAGCAATTTTGGAAACGAGGAGCGGTTAAAACAAGGATGACAGGCACGTGCAAGTGTGAAAGATTATTCAGAGGCTCAGATGACTGTGTGGCACTGAGGGGTTGCAAATATAAAAGGCTTTGGAAGGTTTTTTTCATTGTGTCATTTACTGTTTATGTGTGTGTACATTAATGTGTTTTGCAGCGCTTGTTTGCCTACTTCTGTAAATATCTGTTAAAGTAAGTACAATAAGTGTAATGTTTAATTTAGAGCTGTAACTACTGAATATTTTCATCACAGACAAAAAACAGACTTTCTTGATCAGCTCACAGTAACAGTAACGATGCATCAGAGCTCCTAGAGACAAAAGATCTGTAGGTTTTTCATGAAGAACCAAAAACGGGACATCCAGACATACAAACTATGTTTGTTTGGGGGAGGTTAATTTTACGATTATCTTAACACCATCAAGTGGACTAAACCAAATGGCATATTATTGTCACCGAAATAAAAAGTGAATGACCAAATCAAAAAGATTTCACACATCTCGGATGCTGGCTGGTTAGAATGACAACACCTGTGAATAGCTTTCAGTGTCCCTCTGCCCCACCTGTGTGCAGGTATCCGTCTCTCTCCAGCCACCAGGATGACATCGCACAGCTGTCGGGACCTCAGGTAGCCCTCCATCTTGCGGAAGGTGACATCGGCGTGGGACAGGGCTGTGAACATACACTCCTCTGGACATGCACATGGCTCCAATGACACGCATGAGGACAGCGTGGCGCTGCTGTTCGATGTCCTTGCAAAGATTCACAGCAACAAACATGGACAGACAGACAGAGAGGGAGACCTTGAACACATGTGTGGATGCTGGTTTTCCTTTGTTACAAGCAGACAGATGTTATGCAGAGCTTTAGGATCAGTGCCATGTTTCCATGTAGCATCAAGCCCCTCAAAGATGTCGCCAAAGCTGCCAGTTAAATTGTTTTGTTACAAGGAGTAAATAAATAAATATATGTAGCAGAGCCGGTACAACACAAGGTGACTCAGTATCAGGTACCTCACAGCCACACAAATAACCAGAAATGGCACAAAACTTTGAGTCAAATTAGTTTAAACTTCCACAAATGCTTTACTCCTTGTTTATGTTCCCAGTCTGAGGATGTGGAGTGAATGGTAATTCATCAGTACCAATGTATAGCTACAGCACCAAAATTGGAGTTTATTTAAAGAAAGTTAAAGAAAGAAAGATATTTATTTCTATGTTCACTTTAAAAGATGTGACCTTTAACTAACTTTGAAGTTAAAAGGTAATTTTGAGGAAAGTGGAACTATATATTTATGTGTTACAAAGCAATTTTCAATTATATGCGCTCAGTCTTTAGAGGCCATGGAAAAAACAGTGTTTTCCCACATTTGGTTCACTGCTGATAAAGTATTTCATGTGCTGTGATTCATCATTTTCCATCCCAACTTTCAGTGTATATCTCATCTTAATCCATCACTGAATTCATTCCACCTCACCCCTTCTTCTAAACATCCATCTCTGCCTCAGCTTCCTCCCTTCCCTCCCCTAATTGAACTCCACCAACGCTATTGGATAGCTTTCCAGTCAACCAGCGTGGGTTTGCATGAACATTGCAGTCTGTGTGTTTGTGTATATGCTTGCGCATGAATATTAAGGCTAAATACTGCCAGAGGAGATCGCTTTGAAGCGCGGTAATGTTGCCTTCCAGTCCCCTTAATTGTGCCTGGCAGCCACTCAACATGGACACAGAGACAAAAAGGGAGAAGGAAAGAGTATGGCTCGGGCAAATCAACATCATGCAACAAGAGTCTTCATAACCATGCACCAGGCAAGGACACTCACAGCTACTTTTTCTCTCCCTTTCTCTTTCTCTCTATCTCTACTACATACACCCACATAAAATCTCTTGTGATTAACTATATAGCCCTATTAGCCAGTAGGAAAACACCTAATGCAAATCAAATGCTTATAAGATACAGCAATCATGAAGGGACTGTGTCTGCATTGTTATATGAAAACACCCACTGTAAGACATGTAAATACACATTCCAAACCATTCCAAAGAAAATAAGAGGTCAAATGAATGGACAGGGTGTGTTGAGAGTAATATGGTACGGAGGCAGAGACATCAGGGAGGGTTACTAGGAATAGATGCAAAGATGAAGGGAGGATGGTGGGATTGAAAGAAAAAAGGATATGGGGGTGGAAAAATGGGTAAAGTTTACACAGGACTACAGCCAGTCTGGGATTTAGAGTGCATCTCATGGGCCATCTGAGATTCTGCTAAGGTTGTTGGAGTATCATATTGTACCCAGGAGCTCTCCACAGCATGGGAGCAGCATATACATATCTATTTATTTATATATCTACACAATGTGAAGACACACACACACACACACACACACACACACACACACACACCACACACACACACACACACACGCACACACACACACACACACACACACACACACACACACACACAGTGTGCAGAAACCAGTGAATGTGTTGACATGGCAACCAAGGCATGTTCATGGCATAGCTGCATACACAGTCACCACATACACTGCAGTTGTATCCTGGCTGCCGTCAATACTGAAGACATGATATCAAACCCTTGCATAACCACATCTATTTTTAAAAAGCCATATGACTTTCCTGACCTTCACCTTTCACATGCATTTGTAAACGAGTAAGATGCACAAGTGCAAGTGAAAGCTACAAATATTGACCTTAAAAATCAGGCATGCCTTTACTCCCACTGAAGTGTATTTGTGCACTTTGCAAATCCATGAATCACTTTCTGATCGTTTTCTGATGTGTGTCATGGGAACATGGAGTACGTTAGGAGGCTTTAAGGGGCCTCATGATGTATAGAAAACTGACAGGAACGGAGATTATTTTCATCACATCTTTGGTGTCATGATATAAACACTAGGATTTTGTACAGATGCTCTCAAAGAGGCGTGAGCTGTAATAAATTGCTTTGTTATCTAGTCTCCATGGTGACCAATAATTAAATGCCTCTCCATTCATGCAACACGTTCCATCAGGCATTTACAAATAATCAGAAAGCACTGTGAGAGATTATGAGTTTAAACTGAACCAGCACAGCTGGCCACAAAATAATTCCAGGTATATAGCAACACACTAAGCACAGCCCATTTTACAACTAAATTATTACACGAGTACTAATGCAATAAAGCCCTTATTTGTTATGCTTGGTTCTCGGAGGTTGTGAGGAGAACTGACGGATCACTGATTAATTCATGGTTGGAGATTCTTTGTGATTGTGATGCTGACACATTTCAACCTCTTGTCAAATAGACAATTTTATTTTTAATTAGGATTTGTCCATGTAATGTGACAGTAGAAACCAGAACACTACATCTTTTAACACAATATTTTTTATTAAAGTATCCTTTTTGAAGTTCATGACATTAAAAACTCATCCTTCTTACCTGCACGAGCTGGAGTCCGTTTCCGGGTGGATCTCCTCGATGCCCGACGGTGCCGCCACTGCTGCCTCCTCGTCAAACCCGACCTGTGCACCACGCTCGGGAACCGGTTGCGGCGCAGGAACCTCACCGGAGGGCTCCATACTTGTTCCCGGCCGCGAGCGACGAAGAGGCGGCGGGGAAACCCAGGACAGCGCCGCGGTGGAGCTTCTGCACTCAGGCTGACTGAAGGACCGGGGCAGAGTTCCCCGTCGCTCCGACCGCTGCTCCTCCCGAACTGATACGATTTCCCGTAGTATCAGCAAACTTTCTGCTGCCGCCGTTCCCGTGACACAGATTCGACCCGGCGCTGCCGCTGACCACCAGACCGCCGTGGCCGCCCGCGCTGGTGCGCACGCTGTCTGAATTTGTTCCGCTACAGCCGCTAACTGAGGGTCCGTCCCCGGAGCTGCCGCTCGTTCTCCTCCCAGCGAAGTAGTCTCCAAGCGGCGGAGAGTGAGGCGGAGGCACAGCGGGGTGACCGAACCACCGCCATCGGATTCTGAGGATTTGTTTCACATCGAACTCCTTCCGCGAGGACGAGCCCGAGCCGCTACTAGACATTCCAGCTCGAGACACGATGAAATGGCGGGGAGAGCCGTACACGATACGCCGAACCGTGCGCGACTCTCCTGACAACCGCACGCACGTTAACCGCGACTGGAGGTGGCGTTAGGAATGTGCTGGAGTTTAAAGAGAGGGAGGGAGAGAGAGACAGAGAGAGAGAGAGACGTGTAACGCACGAACGAAATATATCTGAGGGCAAATTCGGTCGTTTCTTTATATTATTTCCCCCACCAACAAGATTATGTGACAGCCGGCGTCTGTCTGTATGTCTGTTAGCGAAAGACCCCAAAAAGTTTAATTGAATTTTCAGAATTGTTGGTAATGGGCCAAGAAAAGTGATTTGTTGTGGAGGTCAGCATTGATTGGTAGGATCTTTGGAGAACCGTGGAGCCTTCCAGGTCTACATACTTGATCATTGGGTGGCAGCTTCTGACTGTTCTGGCTTCTCAAAGACAGTAAAGACTGCTGCTAGACGTGAACTACACTTGCTTTTCCAATGGGAAAAATACCCCATATATGATCCACAGGATCAATACCCCTTATGTGACCCGTAGGATGGCAAACCTATATGTGATCCGTAGGATCAATAAGCCATGTGTAATACATAGGATTGATAAACAATATGTGATCCATGGGATAGATAAGCCATATTTGATCCTTACAATCAATAAGCCATATGTCAACCATAGGATCGATAAACCATATGTGATCCGTGAGATCGATAAGCCATATGTGATTTGTAGGATCAATACCCTATATATAACCTATGGGATCAATAAGCCATATGTAATCCATAGAGGTCCGTCTGACCTCTAGGATAAAACACAGGAAGAATACATCGTATTTTTTTGCGATCCAGTAATCTGTACAAGGCGAACAGAGGTGAGACTCAAACCACAAAAACTTGTGTATGTAATCTCCACAAATCTGTGGACACGTGGATGTATAGGCGGGCCTGTAATGAAGGGGAATAAACACTTCACGGCACTTGCTAAATCAAGTGGTGGAAGAGTGATTCTGTCACTTCCGCTCCATTTCTGATTAACTTATTATCTTCCTTCTGAAATCTGTCACACATTCCTCTCAGCTCATTTCCTATTGTCACCTCAAGCCCTGTTCATCCGATTTATTTAGGGATCAACTTCAGGTTTTCATTTCTTGTTTTGGAAGCCCTACTCGCTGTTATGTCCATCTGAGCAGGATGTTTCAAGATCCAGGTTTAAGAAGCAAGGTGACCAAGAGTTGGCTGCTATAATGGTGGATCCATTATACTCTTAAACTTCCAGTTACTCATGACTCTGCATCGTACCAGAGTTTGGTTGAGATTAATTACAATGTCACAGTGAAGAATTTTAATTTTCTTATTTTACCATTTTTCTAAACACAACTGCCAATGTGTATGTGCAAATTTGCACGGTGCAGTAATGGTCACTGAAAGGTCAAATCTGGACTTGTTGGTAGGACTAGTGTTTTATCTGGTCACTAATGATTTTTTAGCTCTCAATGGATTCATCCATGCAGGAAGTGATGGGAGCTTGTAAATGTAGCCAGTAGAATTATAAAATACTTATAAAGCTTTTTTAAATGATCAAACAGGAGCCGTCAGTGACCAGAGGGTGGAGGGACAGAATCTATCTGGGCCTCGACATCTCTTCCTCATTCACATTGACGGGCAGTTTTCCTTCTTTTTTAAAAAAATCTTCAGATTTTTGAAGAATTTGGAGAGGCCAGGTTTCTTTTTATTCTTTATAAGTGGCTTGCGCTGTCCTTCAGATCATTTGTTTCTTCCTGCTGCTGTTCAAACCTAATCTCCATATGGAGTTTTTCTTTTGTCCTTTCTCTGACCTGCTATATCAGATAATCACGTCTAATGACTGATCTCTAAATTTTGTCAGCCAGATCATGATTTTTGTCCTCCAACTGCTGGATTTCTGTAACAATCTGTTTTTTTTTTGTTTTTTTGCCAACCTCAGCGATATGTTGATCCAGCACTCGGTCTTGGTATCTTTCAAGTCTCTGAGCCAATTCCTGCTTGCGTTTCTGCAGGTGATGGACTTTTGCCTCAGCTTCATAAAGGCTGGAGTTGAGTGTCTTCACTTCTTTTCCCAGCTTTTCGCATTTTTCCATTTTCTTCAGCAGTTCTTCCTGAAACTGCTCAACCTTGGACATTTTGTTTTTCACAGCCAGTTCCTGGTGGTTGGTGTCTAACTGGTCATCTCTTGTCTTTGGCTGGTCCTCTTCAAAGTTCTCAGCTGTTGTCTTATAACTGTTCCCCTTGACGAGGGCTAGCATCTCTGTATCGCTCCCTCACAGCTTTCTCCTCCTGAGGCCTCTGAAAGAGGCTGTGAGCCATCATGAACACCGATGGTTCTTTTACATCTATTCTTCTTGGTGACCTTCTTAACTGTCATAGGTCTCTTTTTTGTGTCTCTGTCCTGTCCTCTGGTAGAGGTGTTTGGACACATGGAGGAGAGTGTATATGTTTTTTCTTTATCTTAAGACCCCATGCAGTCCCACTCAAGAACAGGTTCTCTTACCTTTTCTCCAGGTCGGTAGCGCTCTTTTGAAGCCTTATTCTCAAAGTCTTTTAGACTCCTGGAATCCCAGATGCTTCAAACTTACATCATGTTATCTTGATAACGTTCTTTTCAGATTTCTGTTGGTGTATTTTTACAGGATTGGTACATCATCTGAAAATGCACCTGAAGTATTAGAATAATCTTATTTTATTCTTTAGTGTCCTTTCATGTTTCACTTTTATCTTCCATTAATCAAAGCATTTTTATAACTGGAATTTTTTGGCAAGTATTTATTATTTAACATCTACAAATGAATTACTGTTTCTTTTCCTTGCCTTGACTGAAATCATGGTATCCATCACATGCATGTGGCGTTGCCAGGCACATAAGTATGACACATGGGTGGTTCAGGAGACCCTTGTGGGTCACGAGCCTTGAACACTTTACTTTCTTTACTTTATTTTTAAAAAATAGTACAAGAGAGCAGAAATCTCTCATTACCTACCCTTTGACTCCCGTGCTTCCATCTTAGTCATCTTTGTAATATGCAACACAATTTACCCACAGAATAAAGGAAAGCAAGTGAAACTATAGCAAATGTTTTACACAGCATGAAATACATTCCCAAACCATAAGTAAAACATCGTCAAAACACCCACAAGTTCTTCCGACCTGGCCCACAACACAGGGGTTCTATAAAACATTCGATGTGTAAGAACACGGAAATTAGCATAGCTAGCTAAATACTGCAAAAGAGGTCAAATTGAAAGGATTCCAGAGCAGCGTGGCATCCTTCACCGGACCAGCACAAAAAAATAAAATCAAAGCCGCATCTCTATACCATAACTGTTAGAGGAGGTGAATGCCCCAATAACATCCAGAACTCCCTGGATGAAGAAAACCCTTGCAAGAACTTTACATCTTCATGTGGCTCTATCCTTGACTTTATAACCTTTGCTTTCCTCTCCTCACCCACCTCTTCACTTCCCTCTCTTTTCTCCATCTGCAGTGCACCAGACAGGAATGATCAGAGGAAGAAAGTCCAGTTGGAGTCATTTCATCTGAGTGCTGTCTGCACTCAAGACACAGGCAGCACTCCTGCCAGCCGGAGGTTTACCGGTACTCATCTTCTGCACTCACCCAAGATTGACAGAGCAAATGAAGCAGAACACTGGGTCTGTGCTCCAGATAGTCACACCGCAGGACAGGAGCCACGCTTTAGGAGTCCGCACAAACAAAAATCAATGAGTCGACTGGCCGAGGTCAGTCTGTAATTTACACAGAGAGGGATGTGATCTCATAAACTGGTTCCACACGCTACAAAACCATGTTTGCCATAAATAAAAGAATGAAAGGAGCAGATAAATATGATGGATGGGACTTTATCACCTGCATTTGCTAGAAACACACAGCTTTTCTGTCTCTAACAGATCAATACTGCAATATCAATACAAGCCAATCTGCAAAGAGGCACCAACAGAAGAACTAAGGCAAAAAAGGAAGAAAATAGCAGCATATCATGAATGCAAAAGGATTTTTTTAAAACTGTGGTGTTATATCATTCTATTAATAACATACGATGTTTGTGGTGTGCACTGAGCCATAAAACTCACCATCTTCATTTCTAAGAAAATTGTCAAACAGAAACATGTTTTTGAGGGTATTTCACTTCCCATCCTCCAAAACCCAAAAAAATACACTATTTTCACCACAGATTAATTTCTTTATATACTGTAATGTGGACTTTTCTGTTCATTGAACAGTTGCAGCTATTCTGCCTTCACTAAAGTGTTTGGATTAACCGTTCAATAACACTACAGTAGATAGTCTCCTGGGTTGTATCCCTGTTCTATACACATCTGTGTAGTTTATACTACTTATGCCTTCAATGCTGTCCTGCTTGAACAAGCAAGCTGTCCTGCTTGAACAAAGAGAGATAACAGAATGAGACACATTTTGGGGGTTCATAATCTTGCTCAAGGGTGTCCTAGCACCTCCCCAGTGACCAACACACTTTCCGATTTTTGGTCTGCAGCTGGGCCTTGAGCCCAGAACCCTCTGCTTCTCAGGTCATTCCCCCACAGACTGAGCCATCACCGCCCCCGATTTAAATTTAAGACGTTTTTGGGACTCCTGTGGTTTTCCAGGCACTGCTTTAAAAATTATAATTTGCCAGAGAATAATCTTTCTCCTCTTTCCCTTGGGAAGATCAGGATGGGAGCTGGACAGAGTTAGGACTGATGGAATATTCAGCTCACGTCTCCTCCACTTGGATCTAATCATCCGTCAGTTGGCAGGAGTCTGGTTGAAACACTTTTTATCGGTCCACATTTTTATGCCTGCCTGTAATCGGAAATTTAAAAAAATCCCCAAATTTAACAATCTATATTATATATACCTTAGTATGTACATTAAGGACTTAATTACACTCAAACATGCAGAACACAAATAAAGAACCATTGAAAGCTATCACAGCCATCTGGGAGGATGTGTCATAAAAGATTTTATAAGGTAAGAAAGTCAAGGATCTGGTCTGATCCATCTGTGATAATCAATCCAAGCTCCACTGGTCACTTATCAAAAACACTCTCTCTTTTTTCCCTCCCATTTTTTCTACCTTACATTGTGAAACATTCTTTCCTATCCTCAGCTCCACATTCAAAGTCCTTCCCCACATCAATCTGCTACTCCCCATCCAAACCCATTAAACCGAGGGTGTGTTCTGAACTGATGGATCTGTGGCTGTGATTCTCTGATACACACACACACACACACACACACACACACACACACACACACACACACACACACACACACACACACACACACACAACACACACAAGCACACACACAAACAAAAACATACACAAGCACACACAGACAACTAGCTAGCCTCTTGTTTCATTGCTTTCGGCTTTATCCCTCCTTGAGATTCTTGGGGGTCTGTATGTGTTCTTGTACTTGCCACATGCTGAATACAGAAATGCTCATCCTAACAGCAAAATGAGGAAGTTTTTAGTTAGTGAGGACATTCTGGCCGGTCCTCACAACTTGAAACCTGGTTTCAGGGTCAGGGTTAGAGAGATAGTTGGGATAGTTAGGGTTAAGAGAAAATGCTGGGTCATCCATGACTACAAAGGTCATCACAAAGATTGTCCACTGCTTACAGTTTGCTGAGGGATTCTATTTTCTTGTAGCAATTCTGTAATTTTCTTATTAGGGATGCTTCACAGTAACAAAACACATTATCTGATAATCATCTCCATTGACATTTTCCTTGGGGGGGGGTTGTGTCAGGTCAGAGTGGACTCATGTAGAATTGTGTGTGGAGAAAACAGATGGTTGTGATCTCCATGCTGTTCTCAGTGATCACACAGATCCAAGCTGTGTGTGTCAGTGCATCTTGATCTATGTGCTGTCATGAAAAGGACTGTATTCACCCCAGATCCATCAGAGGGAAATAATGAGAGAGATGACAGAAGCCCTGAATCAGGAAGGTTTTGGATATTGTTACTCCTCCTCACGCACACCTTGAATTGTTTATCAGAGCTGTCTGTTGTCAGACAGAATACATGCTGGAACGTTCATGAGAGGATTCAAATGCACATCATGCCGCAGGAGCAGTTCCTCAGCTGTGATGATTAATGGAGCATAGCCACTACATTAGCACTTCCTTTTCTGTCATATTCCCATTTTGATCATTTTTTAGTTATACTGTCCATTTAATAAAGTCTGTCTCCTCCCTCCCGCCACTTGACTCCTCTTATGCTGCTCCCTCTCATGGGTTTCATCCACTACCGTAAATACAGGAATTGCCTGATTGATAAAATATATAGATTTTAAATGAAAATTTCAATCTAAATGAATTAAAAGCAAAACAAACTGAACAAAAAGGAAAAAGAAAAGAGAAAGGAAAACAGCAGCAACATGGGAGGAAACAATCAAACAGCTTATAATTGCATCAATAGATACAGTATGTGCACCTCATTTTGCTTCTTCTGTATTCAGACAAACTTTTACTTCCATGTTTTATTAAACACACACTGACTGGAAAATACCACCCTGTGTTAGTATGAATGTGTGTGTGTGTGTGTGTGTGTGTGTGTGTGTGTGTGTGTGTGTGTGTGTGTGTGTGTGTGTGTGTGTGTGTGTGTGTGTGTGTGTGTGTGTGTTGTGTGTGTGTGTGTGTGTGTGTGTGTGTGTGTGTGTGTGTTTCTTTCTGCAATAGTTTGAACTTCATACTAAATCTTTGGTATCATGATTGTCCTCAACTGGTAAAAAAAATGGCTGATGCATAGCATTCATGCACTACAGGAGATAATACACACCATGAATTATTGATGGAAATCAAAACAACTTTTCTTTTTGCAGCATCCCACATCCTCACTTCTCTTTCTCTCTGCCCTCAATTTAACAGCTCTCTACAATGGCAAATGGCCATTGGGTTCCCCTGTAGGCTTAATGGTGTGTGTGTGTGTGTGTGTGCGTATGTGTGTGTGGTTGTGTGAATGATGGATTCAAGGTTGGTGCAGTTGGCTGCCTGTTGTGTATCTCATCAGTTCTGTTTTTCTGTCCTATTTCCTCATTTTTCCACCTCGGTCTGTTTTTTCCATTTGGCTTTCCTCCCCTACTGCTTCTCTCCCTCTCTTCCTAAGTGAGCTGATCGTTGAGGGAGGAGAGTGGGGAGAGAGAGAGGAAAGAGCATTTACAGCCAAATGCAGAGCGAGCCTAAATAATTTACTGTGACCTGCAGCCACAAACCAATTATTCACATAGAGAGAGAGAGAGAGAGAGAGACAGAGAGAGACTGACTGTCCCTTGATGCGGTGGTGAATTATTTGAGGTTTAACACTAAATTTAAAATCCCTAAAAATAACATGAACAATGGTATAACTAAGGAAAGCAGAATATTTAAGTCAAAAATGGAAATTATGAATTTTAAACAGCAGAAATTAATGGTACTCTATTCAAAAATGGATTGTGATGGGATCAGACCTCAAAACCTTGATTTTTAAAAAAATATGTTGTCAACAATAACATGATTGCTTTGTGTTACCCCGTTCTAAGAAGTCATTTCATTCTGATGCAGACAGTTAAAGGAAGTCAAGAATTCTGATTACAAATTCATTCAGGATGACGAGCAATTGGACCAGACTCCTTTTTGACATCACGTAAATTCTGCCCCAGATTTGTTCTGATTGGATGATGACCTCCATAGTCCAGGGACACCTCGGTCCTGTCCTGTTTTTACTCTGGAGTATATGTGGAGATGAATGCTTGGCCAGTCTGCTTTGTTTTCACATGCATTCCTGTTCCTTCACACAGCGAGTGACAACACTAGAGGAGATGCTCATTTTGTTCTGAATGCATATGCAGGGCTAAGAAACATGTAATTCTTTTACACTTTACAAACTGGAAGGGGAGATGGAGAAAGGCATTCTTTATATCTTATATACTGTAGCGCCTATTGTTCATTTGATTGAATCTATAAGCCTTTTTTTCCTCTCGGGACAGTTGAATGAGCTGTGACCATACAGTGACTGCAACTAATGACACACTTCAGTATGTTCCTGTTCAAAATACCCATTTAGGGCATTAATACAAAGACTCTTAGGCAACTGCTGAAAGGCCATTTGGACCTGTATTTATAGGAAGAACCTCACATTTGATGGAAACCAGCCACATTGATTTTTTCTTGTCTAAAAAAAAAAGAAGCTTTTACTGACATCTTCTGAGCAGGAAAGGTTACAGCAGAGATAAAGCAAGGTGACAGAAGGTGAAATGGGCCCGGAAGTATAGAAGTGATGACCATGTCGACCATGAGCAGCCTGCAAAATCAAATCACTTCAGACCACTTTAACGGGCTTTGAAGTGTTTCCACTCCCAAAACACACGCATGCACATGTGTGCACACACACTTTTATCATTGGGAGGACTTTGGTAAACACAATGCATCCCCCAGCTCTTTACCAAAAATCAACCCTCAAGCAGATCTTTAAAGTTGTGAGGACCAGCAAAAATGTCCTCAGTTTGCTAGTAGAATTAATATTTTGGCACTCAATATGTAGCAACTACATGAACACACACATACACACACTTTGATGATGTTATCGGAAGCAGCGTCGCATTGATCTGATGAAGACAGTAGCTAACATGAGTTTGATTCCCCACCTCTTGGCAAGCAGAAGGAGGATTTAATGTTGCGTATCAGCAGTGTGGAGCAGTGGAAATAGACAGAAGAGTCGGAGCTCTGAAACGGCCGAGATCCTCCATCATGTTTAAAGATGGGCTCATTAATGATAATGTCTTTGTGAAACACCGTAGTTCCTCCATGAGACGTCGTAAAGCTTGGTGCCGCCTTCATCTCTGGAGACAGATGACTCTTTAGTGCTGACACAGTGTTAAATCACCGTTTTCTCTCCCTCCTCCCACCAATGCCCTGTTTGTAACGGAAAAACATGCAATCTTTCCCCTTTTTCCTCTTTACTTTTTCTTAACTGCTCATATTTTTTAAATTTAAGATCATTAACCTGCATATTTTGATTTCCCACAAGGACAAAAACTGGTTTTGCATCTTTGCCTCATTTAACTTGACTTATAATAATCAAATTTTAACTACCGTAATTTCCGGACTATAAACCGCTACTTTTTTTCTACACTTTAAACACTGCGGCTTATTCTACGGTGCGGCTTATTTATGTTTTTTTTCGTGGCGCACTATCACAACTATTGTGAATCAGTCATTTTTACTAACCCTCATCAACATGGAAAATACTAGAAGAAAAGCATATGATGCGGCTTTTAAGTTAAAAGCGATCACTCTGGCGATTGAAGAAGGAAATCGAGCTGGTGCACGTAATCTTGGCATACATTACGTAATTATGTCTCTCATTATCAGGATGGTGACTTTATATATACTGTATTTTAATCGTTCTTATTTTGCCACACGCTCCATATTTTAAGTCTGTGCACAGGAGGTGAGACTTAACCTGAGAACAGATGGGACCATCTGTTCATAAATTCATAAATCTGGAGAGTTGAGGAGTAAAAGCACAACAGTTCTATTCTTGTCTTAATGTATACATATTACTAGCTACCAGAGAAACACGCAGCACATCTCAGGATACACTTGATCTTCTCCACATTTGTCACTCTTTTATCTCTAGAAATTCTATTATCTGTGACAAACAGGTCAGTTTAAAGTATTTCTGATAAAAACACCGTGAAATCAATAAAGATCGTAAGACAAGCAAAGAGTCCATTTTACATCTTGTTGTCTCATTACTGTGATAATCAAGAATCATTGACATATTTAGAGTCCCATTAATAAATCATTTTTAAACACACACTCACATCCTTATTCTAAGGACTTTAATAGACACAATATACTCCCCTAACCTGGACCTGAACCCAAAACCAGTTCTAGCAACCTTAAAGTCTTAACACTCAACAGGCAATACAGTAGAAGTTTTGAGGACCAAAAGTTAGTATCCAGATGTTAATGAAAAACTGAAGAGAAGGATTTACATGTTTCATAAAATATTTTTTGAACTAAAGATTTACTCAGCAAAAGCTCTGTACCAGGTGATCGAGGACGTGGACCTGAACTCATCAGGTGAGAGGAGGCCACAATCAGACAGGTGAGCACCAGCAGGGTCATTAGTGAGCAGGAAACAAGGAGAGGAAACAGACACACAGACAGAGGGACAGCCACCTCTGCAGGGAGTTTCCACAACATGTTGCACACACTCTTAGTCAATGATTAAATACTTGCATCACTCAAGAAAACACACACATTAAATATTGCTGCTGAATGCTGCAACTAGCTCTGGGATAAAGTGGTAGATGATGAAGGGAATGGAATTGTCAAAAGGTATTTGTGTTTTCAAAAACGTTGCTGTGTAGTGCTGAGATTTGGATAGAAGTGTGGGGAAACCACCTCTAAATATGAGTAAGATAGACTTTATGAGACAAAGAATCTTCCAGCTGCTCAAAACAAACACAGATTAATTCCCAATGATGAAAACTCCATGTTGGCCTTCTGTCACTAATGTTGATTTAGTCTCTCTGAGAACATCAGTTTGTAAAAGCTTTAAGAACAGATCTGGAGATCAAGTTTAAACAAGCCGGCAAGGACACGATGAGAAGGATCAAAAGTTCATGTAACGCCTGGAAGACAATCCACCAAAGCCTCTCTTCAGTTTCAGCTCTCACACCTAACTCCATAATCTCATCATGTCTGTAAAATCTGCCTTATTGCATTTAAATTAGCAGATTACAGAGAGAAGAGGATGATGGTGATCTGGAAAGGACATACGTGCACACTCTAAATATTTAGCTTCAGTCACCACGACAGCCGCAAGATTACTGATTTAAGGAGTAAAGGACACTCTCTCTCTCTTTCTCTCTATTTATTTGTGTGTGTGTGTGTGTGTGTGTGTGTTTTAATATTAGAGTATAGTTTCCTTCTTTTTCTCAGATTAAACAATCAAAGATCATGTCAAACTGGACACATGTCTTTAAAACGTCCTCTGTCTCTCATGAGAACTCATCCTGAGGACCTCTGGTGTTCGAGGCTCTACTGACTTGAACTAGTTACTAATGGTGACCATGACAGTCATGGTAATGGGTCATAACAAGTGTGTAGAACATAAGCAGCGAGAGCAAATGTGAATGATCTGTGAGAGGTTTCTCTTTTTATCCTCACAACAATGAAGCCATATTCTCCATAGTCTGTGTCCATCATTTAACTGTTTATGTCCATCATGTCTTTTCCCCTTAGAGGCATATTCAGCATCTGTCTCATATCACACAAATGCTTCTACTTACATTCTGCTCACGGACCTTCTGTCGTTTCTGCCACCCTCCATTCCTCACTTGTTATTGGTAACAGGAAGTGTGATAGGAAGTGAACATGCGCTATGCTGTGCATGTGGCCCAATGGTGTTGTCACCCGTCTCAAGATATGTAACCACAATAGCACATGTTTTTGAAAGCCTCGAGCAGGAGCCTCTTTCACGATTGACGGCCCAGGAACAGGAAGTGCTCAAGTGCTCAAGAAGAAGCGTGTTCTGTCTGTCTCGGATCTGCTGCTGTGACCATGACAAGATCGACACTAATTAAACTCTTACTCCTCATGATCTTGGCCTTCATCATCTGCCTCCCAGAATTCTTCACACTGTACCGAGGTTGGTTATCCATATGTACGTCTGCGTGCGTGTGTGTGTGTGTGTGTGTGTGTGTGTTTGTCTGTGTGTGTGTGAAAACAACCCTTTCAGAAAGATACAAACTGTTTTATCCTCGTTTTCTTCCTCAGGTGCGCTCTGACTCGATGTCTCCTTCCGCCAAATATAGATGAATGGAACTCTCACAGACAGCAGCTTTTAAACTCATCTGTTTCGGAGACACTTTCTAGCGCTTCTGCTCATGTTCAGACCTTCTGCTTCTGCTGTTTTCATCTTTCCTGTCACTCAGCTGAACTGGTGGCAAGCACCTGCAGTTCTTGATCTTCTGCTCTGTTTATTTTCCTTCTTTCAGCACTGAAGGTTAAACTCACCTGTTTGCCCTATCGTCCCTGCGGAGGAGGAAACGAGGTTGCCGGAAGTGGGGACCCCCAGGATTCTAATAGGAGAACGGAAACATGCGACCCTTCACAGACTCAGGAACGTGAGAAATGGGAACAACTTTGCACCAAGATGGATCCCGAGAGGGCGTCCAGCGCTGGCACCACAGACCAGGAACACAGCTGGTTCAGGTGTGAAACCAACATGGACCTGACGGAGCTCCACACAAACAGCTCACCCTCAGGTACTTCACCTGTGCAAGCTTCAGACCGTAAACTAAAAAAATCCCTTTGACAGAATTTATTGAGGCTTCTATGTAAACTTGGTCCATTCACACAATTTAAAAGAAGTCTCACATGAAAATCCATGTTTTTGGAGGAAACCAGAGTATCTGGAGAGAATCCAGATTAAGAGAATTAATTCTTTGTTTAATTCTTCCTGCATATTTAGTTTAACATGTTGTTCAACATGTATGTGTCTGTCTGCAGCTTTACAGCTGGAGGTGTCCATGGAGCTTCAGTTCAAGGATGTAGAGTCCTTGAATCTCACTCTCTGGGGCCTCAGGAACCACGACTCCTTACACCTGCACCCCCCTAAGGAGGAGGATGAAGACAAGGGCTGGAATGTGGAGGAAGGTGGAGAAGTGAAGGCTTTTTATTGCTGCTGTCCTGCGCCAGTGTCTTCTGAGTCCACCACACAAAGCCACTGTCTTCTTTGGCTGCCCAATCAGACGGCGTTGAGAGGGGCCGCGCACCATCAACTTCCTCTGGCAGACAAAGGTCAGTGTTGGGATAAAAAGTCAGAGGAAGTCAGAGATCAGTTCCCATCTGACACAGCTTTGATTCAGTGGTAGTGTCTCTCTCAGCAGAATCACTCTGCAACACTTTTCCATCTGTTGTTTCTCACTTGTTCTCACTACAAACTGTGTGAAACTGTTTCCATTCTGCTGAAGTTATGGTCCATTTCTAAGGCTGCTCTACTCCAGGCACCCTCACTCTATCACAATTTCCAACATGCCACCCTTTTCAAAGATTCCTTCCTCCTTTCCTTCCCCCAGACTTTTCCATTCCCATTTTTTTTCGGCCCCATATCACATCAGATGCATCCTGACTCTCATAAAGCTATAAGTATACATTTCTGCTGCGGCAGAATCCTTCATGGTTAGTCATTCTTTTGTGATTTAGAGGAAAAAGTGGATCACCATCAGTCTCTTTGTCTCCATCCTGTAGAAGAGTGGTGCTCTGCTGTCAGAGTGCTCTGGCTGGTTCTGCTGTGCGTGGTGCTGCTGGTTATATTCACCACTATAATTCGACAAATTTGCGTGTGCAGTAAGAGTTCTCCTCCATCTCTCTGTCTGTCTGTCCATCTGTCTGGGATTGTCACAGTTCACACCAGTATGTTTCCTATGTTGTCAGAAAAGCCAAAGATTTGTCCTGTGGGTGAAAACATCACTGGCACACACCTGAACGGTAAAATTATACTTGCTCCCTATTCTTATGGTGTGTGTGTGTGTGTGTGTGTGTGTGTGTGTGTGTGTGTGTGTGTGTGTTTTCTTGTACATGTTCCTGATAGAGTAACAAAATAAATGTTCTACTAGCAAGTAAAGGCTTTTTTTGGGGGGGAGGGCAATGTGATTGGTCTTCACAAATTCAAAGGACTGTTTGGGGGTATGACATGATTTTTAAGAGTAAAATTAGGTTTAGGTTAAGGTTTAGGTTAGGGTTGGGGGTAGTTGTGATGTTAAGGTCAGGATATGGTGCTGGGGGAATATATTATATAAGAAAGAGTCCTCACAAAGTTGGAAGTACAAATGTGTGTGTGTTTACAGAGCTACTAATTTCACACCCCTTGATCTACTAAGAGGTGATATTAAATGTTGTATTAAACACTGAATTTTAAATGTTTATTTTAATTAAGGTGATGTTTTATTGTCCAATAGGGACATCTCACCATGTTAACAGGACACTGGATTGGTCAGGTGAGTCCATAAATGTGTGCAGGTAGTTTGGAGGGATGTGATTTGATGCATTTGTTTCAGCTCTTTGTTCTGTTGTGTTTTTATCTGTAGAACTGTCACCAATTCATGAAGTACCCAGTCAAGGTCAGTCTGACAAACTCATGCTAATAATCCGGCTTTAAATTCTTTGTGTCACATGATTAATGTGTTTCAGATGAAACAGAAACTCTGCTGGACGGAAACAATGAACAAAGTTTTACAGGTAAAAATATCAAAAAGGAAGTTAAGGTTAATCATCAAGTTAAGTTAATCATTAAGAATTAATGTAAAGGTAAGAAATCCAAAACATTCTGCTCGAGCATACAAATTGAGTACAGAGATATGTTTGTACACCACAAAGCTTGAATAATGAATGGAATAATTTTTTCCACTTATTACAAATCTGAAAAAGCAACTGATCAAATTGTTTCAATTGTCTTCTTAATTTATTCTGGTTTCTTGATAGATAAAGTTGAACTACATCAATAATTGCATGTGTTTGACTCTTTAGCAAATCTGCACCATCGCTGCCATCACACCTTCCCCCTCGATGGCAGAAAGACAGACAGATGTGAAAGACAGATGTTCCACTGAAGAGACGTGATTGACTGGTTTGTTTGGGGACACCAATAGCAGACATGCACACACATAAGATGGTTAAAAGAGATTTATTTTAATATTTAATCACCAGGAATCTTCAGGAGGATTACAGGAGCTTCAGACACAAGTTACCTCCAACACACATTGAAGAAAATCGCATTGTAACACATTCAAAGGTAAAACTGTATCTGATAAATATGTAAATAAAGTAGTTAGGACAAGACGTGAAGACTCACTGTTTTACTTTTATGTTGGAGGGTTTGTCAGTTTAACAACCAAACACGTCCCAGCAGGTAAAAGTACGGTAGATGTGGATCGGTGGCTTCACAGCCCAAAGGAACAAACTGGGAGTGCTGACCAGAGGAAATAGAAATGTCAATAATTAATGTGTTCGTCCAGGACCAGTAGTGAGATTATACGCTGAGACAGAAAGGCAGATGTGACCAAATGCAGCAAGTTTCATCAGCAACTGTAGAAAAAACAGTCTCCTTTTGGACTGACTCACTCTCTCATCCTGCTGCCAGCATCATCGCTAACCTGCTGGCTATGTTATATTGGTCAAATACTGACACCAAGACTCCTTCAAAGTGTTGAATTTCCAATTAGCAGCAACAGCAGAGATAAATTCCACAAAAGATCAGCTTTTTGTATTTAAATAAAAGGTGGCCTTTCCAAAAAAAAACATTAAAAAAGTATTATTGTGACAAACATTATAGCTCTTTGTGTAAAAATATGAAGAGCTGCACGCAGTGCAAAGAAAGTTTAACATTAATACATGATATCAACACGATCAATAGTTTGCTATTGCTTTTTTTGGTTCTCTTTGAGATTTGCTGCAGCATCAACTGGAGGAGACACACCATCATATAGTTACTGACATATTTGGTAGATAATCAGAATTAGCACTTCTTTTTACTATACAACAATACATACATTAAGACATGTAGTGAGCAAGCGTGTGCGTGTTATTGTTGCAAGTGAGTTGCTGGTTCTGTGCTCCTCTGATTCTGGATGTGTGAAAACTGCAGGATGGGCAGCACCAGCTGAAATGCGTTCTGGATGTAGTTGGTGCTGTTTGATCCCTGCAGAGCCATGAAAAATGATCATCATTACCACCTCTATCACCATCTTTATCATTAGCATCATCATCACCATTACCCCATCATCATCACATCATTAGCATCATCATCACCTCCTACATCATCATCATCACCATTACCCCATCATCATCACATCAATATCTTCATAATCATCATAATCATCATCATCACCACCATCAACATTAAATGGAGAAATGAATTCCTTTAAAAACTTAAAAAGATGTCAACATATCCTACAGTCTAAAATATTGATTTTAGCCCTTTAAGACTGGATAAGAGCATTTTGGTTTTATCATCCAGAGCAGGATGCAGAGCTTTGGGCACCTCTAAGCACCACTCCTGGACAATCTCTCTGCTAAATGTGAACGCTCATGGAATAATCTCCTAAAGCCCTGATCACACCTAACTTTTATTTTACATTTTACCAAATACCAAAAAGGGGGAAAAAACCTTAACTGTTTAAGCAGCCAGTCAAGAGTTTCAGTTTTGTTTAAGGGATTTTGTTTGAGCTCATTGTTTGTTTATAGGAGCCACCCTCTTGTACTGATAAATCTGTGCTGCTTTCAGAATTCATTCTTCTCTATCAAAGTCTCCTAAATCCTTCACTGTTGACCAGATATCCTTCTTACAAACATCTGAAGTTTGTGGTGAGGAGGTCAGAGAGGTTTTCTTCATCTCCAGAGGCTGTCAACAGTCTTTTGATCTCAGACCAGAGTTCTGTCTAGATTTCTGTGCAAAGCCACAAACAGCTCTCTATGTTTCTTGGTTTTCCAGACCTCAGCTTGACTTTCACTGTTCCTGTTAATGGCCATTTCTACATTTATTCCCAAATGAGGATGTGAGCACCTGAAAACTCTTTGCTGGCCTCTTCTATCTTTCTCTTGCTTCATGGACATTGATCATTTTCATTTTCTACAACAGCGCAGATGAACTCATGGCTGCTGATTGTTTATTTATAAAGCATTGAACTTTGTGTCAGCTGACTTTTCTAATGACTGGAAACAGGCTACAACCCTAACAGGCTAATTAAGGTCTGATTATTAGATCAGGGGTGGCCAAAGTTTTACATGCTACTGTATATAATACCAGTGAACAAGTCACATCATAACTTACACTAATAAATGTAATATTTTATGCTTCAACATCTGCTTCTGTTACCTGATAAGTATCAAAATGAATCAGTGCAGCTCACCTCAAGCAGCACACTGTCCACTAGTGGATTCACCTCCTCTGCTTTCCTCTGGCCCTGAATTAAAAACCACGCTCATGAAAATGTACCGGTACATAAAATTTGACTGCCCCCCTGCACACACACACACACACACACACACACACACACACACACACAACACACACACACACACACACACACACACACACACACACACACACACACACACACTTACCCCAACAAGCAAGAGAGCGTCACAGAACTTCTTGGCCAAACATTCCACCTCTGCACACATGGCACATGTCAATCTGGAACATATATGTACAGCATTACGGTAATCTCTCTCTCTCTCTCTGACGCACACACACATACACACACACAAAAACACACGCACGCACACACACCTGGAAAGAATGTCTGCCTGGTCTCTGGCTGGTTTCTCCAGGTCTTGTCCATGGAGGATCAGTTCTGCCACCTTGTGGAGCTGCTCGATGCTGCGAGCAGTCACTTCAGCCAGGCTGCCGACTGATGACAAATAGACACCCTGGAGAGAGACGGACAGACAGACAGACACAAACACTCTCAACTGTTGTTTTTGCAGCCAGTTAGCGATGAGCTCAACACACCTCTACAGATCTGCCATCTGCGTCCTTTCTGTCTCCACCTTCCAGGATCTCGGTTTTTACCCCCTGTGGCTCTCCGTCTTCCCTTTTCTCCTCATTTCCACAAGGTGAGGCTTCTCCTTCTGTGTCCCTGTCAACTGTCTCCCCAGGAGGCACCTGTTCCACCTCCCTCACCCAATCATGGGCCTTCACCCGAGCCTGCAGAAGCATCATTAGGACCCATCAGCTATGGACTGTGAGGGTTCACCACCACCATGGATATTAATGAGATGCATGAGCACGATGATATACTGATAAAGGTGGTAAGACACAAACGGTGATGTCATCTTTCTGCCTGCAGCAAAAGACCTGATGCATGTTTGAACCAATCATTGATTTCATAAGAAAATCAAAAGTCTAAAAGTACAGATTTTAGACAGTTTCCTTAAATCCATATTCAGCACGATAAACAAGAATGAGCAAAAGAAGATTGTTTGGTAATACCCCAAACAATCCAGCATTGGATTGTTCCTGCTCCTCCATTGGAACAACAGCTGTGAAAGCATGAAAGATAATATGACAATATTCTGGGACTCACCTTGTTAAGTTTGTCTGGTGTTGCAGCAACATGAAGGTCAAACAGCAGCTCAGTCAGAATGCTCACAAACTCCTCACCATCGGCTGGCAGATGCAAGAGTGCACACACACAGTTTATACCTCAAATTATACCCGAGTGTGAACAGGAAATTACAGCATCAATTACAGTTGCAGGGTTCTGATGTGAACGTGGCCCCTAAGCACCACCAGTGGCTCAGTCTGTGTTTAGGTCCCTGCAGGTAAAGCAAACCTGCTGCTTCAGCCACTGTCACCTGTAACGCTGGGATGTCCAACTGATTTCATCTGTAAAGTCTCAAAGCAACTGGTGAGAATAGAACTGTGTTTTTTTATAAGAACAGACAAGCAGCAGATCATGAAAATCCAGTGATTTAGCAACAATAACAAGCAGCTGGAGACTAAATCTGGACCAGCTGACAGGAAGATCTCCTTCTCTTCTCTCAGCTATGATGCCTTTTCATTGAGGAGCAATATAATATAACTATAATATAATAATTAGAATAAAATATAACTGTGGGGATATGTTACCTTTGTCCTGACTGATTTATTCACAGCTTCAGTGTGTCACATATGTGTCCAAAGTCTCCTCTTCTACTGGAAATGCCTCTTTAACTAATGAAATGGAATATGCATTACATCTGAAAATGAATCTAAAATCAAGACCATCTGATCCTGGATCAGTGCTCAGGGGCCACCTACATCTCCAGCAGCTCTGGTGGGGCAGTCACTGACCTTTATCCTTTTCTTGTCCTCCTCCTCCTTCTTCTTCTATTCCATCTTCAGCATCTCCCATCTTCTCTTCCTCCTGCTCTTGCTTGATGAAGATGTTCTTGATAAATATCAGCTCCTTCTTCATCTCCTCCAGCTCCTCGTCCACCAGTGAGGACAAGTACGCTTGGACCTGGCGGGAAAAACAAACTCTCACCAACTCTGCTCCGTATGGATCCCACAGGAGCCTCACCTTCACTTCACTCTCATTGGACAGGATCTCCAGAGCCTCCAGGTGGGACAAACCCTGGTAGTCATCAAACAGAATCCCGTAGTGAGCCGTGGGGGCGCTGATGGGCTGGTTTCCCAAACGGGCTCGCTCTTTCTCTTTGGCTTCCTTCAACATCTAAAACCATTACAAATAAAGCAGGAGTTAACGTGTTCACCTTTATAGAGTCGCTACAGTGTGTGTGCATACAGCACGCGCGGGTGTATATGTTTGCTTGCCTGACTCAGTGATGCCGTCTTCTGCATCAGAGTTTTGGTCTTTTTGAAACCTGGGTCACTCTCAGCAAGAACTGTCATGGTCTTCTTTCCAATGAACTCCAGAGCATCCAGACCTCCGCTGATGACAGACTTACCCTTTAAGACAGACAGACAGGCAGGCAGACAGACAGGCAGGCAGGTAGATGAAAAAGGAGCCAAACAGTAAACAAATGGATGGAGCACAGAAATCACAATTTTTTCATTCATGATTTACAAATGATGGATGGATGGATGGATGGATGGATGGATGGATGGATGGATGGATGGATGGATGGATGATAGATAGATAGATAGATAGATAGATAGATAGATAGATAGATAGATAGATAGATAGATAGATAGATAGATAGATAGATAGATAAAAAGTTCCAGTTCAAATCATGCTGTATCCTAATCATGTGCGTGTGTGTGCGTGTGTGTGTGTGTTCATACCGTGTTCTGTACAGCATGTGTGAGTGTAGAGAAAACCCCTCTGCCAGGGGCTGCAGCCCTCAGCGAGGACTCCTCACATGCTGAGACATCCGGGTCTCCATTTTCACCTCCTCCTTCTCTCCTCCGCTCTGCTCCCTCCTGCTCTTCCTCCTCCTCCAGTGCCTCCTCACCCACCGATGTCCTGTGGAGACGCAGGGCTTCTCCTGCCTTCGTCTTCACCGAGGTCAGGCTCTGTCCTGCACACAGGCACATGTGTGACAGTGAACGCTCAGTGAGGAGACACAAGGAGCGTTCAAAGACACGAGGCTGCTGAACCATCAGGAAGGGAAACGTACCCATGGTGGAGGTGGCGCTGCTCAGGAGAGACTTTCCCCACGAACTCCAACCTGCCCAACCTTTATCGTGCTGTGGAGGGATCTATACACATACCACCCCCCACCCACACACACACACACACACACACACACACACACACACACCACACACACACACACACACACACACACACATCAGATGACAGCAGGTCTCCAAAAGAGGTGGGTTGTTGGAGTTGCTACAAACATCAATCTTGGACTACCGGACTTTCAGAGGAGGGTCTAACAGAAACAGTTCAGCTGCTTTATGACCTGATAAGTCAACTCATATCAATGCATGTTGGAATAGGCTTTCAACAGCTTCCCAACAGGACCCTGTCCTTCTTTTATGTAAGATTTAAAATGATACCATGCCTAA